>NC_056737.1:1095033101-1095063101 GCF_019279795.1 Protopterus annectens
GAGATGTTACCCTCCTTATGGCAAGGGTATGTAGCTAGGTTTGTGGGTGATTGTTTGTATGCTTATCTAGATGTGGGCAAACTCGATCTGAAGTCAGGTAGGGTTGGCAGGGGATTATGGGTAGGGGAGGAGCTTGGAGCTCGGATCTATGCTGTTGGAAACTGCCGGCTCGGATCCGATATGGATCCGAAGACCCATAGGTTGCTGACAAATGAAGTTTACCTACTCAGATGGAACGTTATGGTGAGTACATAACTTCTTATTCTCTCTCTCTCTGCGAAAGCCTTAAAAGTAATACACCACTGCTGACTCATTTTAGATTACATCATTCTTCTCTGGTTCCCAGGCTAACAGAAACTCAAGAGTTTTAACATTTTTTTTTATCATGCACCTGGCCAGGAAACTACAGTAATAAAAGACATTATATATGTAAAATGTAGCAATTAACTCTGTTCTCAAAACAATAGAAGGAATTCCTCAGTCCAGACATTATGACTCCGAGCCTTGAGATCAGTCATACAATGTGTGACTTATCAGCTTTCTTCCAGCAGAGTGCACTGTGGTTACATTTTTGAAGTTCAACATTTAACAGTTTTCTTACATTTAAGAGGGCAAGCCTGTGGATTATATTCATATTTACAATGACATATAATTATCTACAAAATTCTATCTAGCTAGGCTGGCAGCCTTCACATATCTTCACAGGTACCTTTTCACTTTTGGCTAACCAGTGTGTGTTTTTTTGCATCAAGACCGGGGCTGCTATTCTAGTGGCAGTAGAAAAGTAGCCTGGTCAGTCTGAGTTGGGAAAGACAGAGGTAGGCAAAAAACTGAGATTGTTTCATCAGCCAAGGGGCTTTTTAGGGACTTAGTTGGGTGCTAATATGCACTTAAGAGCTATTTTGTTCTCTGCTTTTATATTAAGAAGTTCTAGAATCATCCATGTTGTAGCAGAAGGTGTTTATGTGGTCTGTCTGAGTCAGGAGGAGCTACAGGCAGCTTAAAGTGTAGACATTTATTGGCCAGAGGGCACAGGAGTGTTTTCAGCTTTTTCTGTCTGCTATAGATTGTTTTTACTGAGCTGTTCATCGCTCAGTGGTGGTTAGCAGTAGCATGTATAGTAGCAAACCTGCAAAGCTAGTTCTTAGGACTTCAACCCATAAAATATAAAGGCTTTGCATGGAGCTAAGCTTAGGGCAGCTAGACAGTACTGCACGACATTCTCTAACATCTAGCCTTCACCCTAGACACCAGTCAGGTGACCCCTCTAAAACCAGGACCCTAAGCCATAATAGCCCATCTCTAATACAGCTCCTGACAACACGGATTTGCAATTTCCTAATGCTGCTGAGGCCAACTTGGTAGATATGGACAACCCAAGACAATGTAGCAATTTTCTTGTGTACTCAGACAACCTTTTAGTCCTTAAAGACACTAACACAGTATGTGAGAGATGTAGATACTTAACTTTCTTGGATACAAAAATCATGCTTACAAACAAGGTTGTCAAATACACACATACTACATTCTACACACACAGTGCTCACCCCACACGTAGACCTTCTTATGCTGAGGCACTTAAAGGAAACATCTCCAAACCTCAAAGGCCTCCTAAGCCATCAAACTGCAACACGTATCTTCAACAATCACTAAAGCACACACCAGAAGCAACACCTAACACTACACATGCACCTACACCCAATGATCCCCCATTACAAAGCCCATAAGGCAAGCAAACACTTTACCTAGTACTCTTCTCATAGGGGATTTTTTGTATGACATGGAGATACTCCTGTCACCAAGATGGACAAGGAGAAGATGACAGTTAGTTGCCTTTCTGGAGCTTGGATTCACAATATCACACATGCACTCAGGTCACTGCACCACAGGTACTAATATGATTTTATCGTAGTTCATGCGGGTGTAAGTGACCTGAGGCATACCTCACTAGACTATATGAAAAGAGACATTATGGATCTCTCTGAATATGTGTCTTGTCTAACGCAGGTACACACCTTGCATTGAGCAGCATTCTACCTTCACCAAGGACGATGCCACAGTGTGTGCAGAAAATAATTGATTTTATTAATTGACTTAGTTTCTGGTGTTAATGAAGGGGAATTCAATATATGTCAGCATGGGACAACATGGTTAACAGACCAATTTGTTTTGCAAAGGATGGTCTGCACCTGTCGTCCTTGGACTTTTCGATACTGGCTAAAACTCTATCCATCCCCTTATAGCCTTTTTTAGACAATATCAAAATGACAAACTAACTTTAAGGTATTACTGCTGAAGGCTAGGAACCTAAACAAGAAATTGTACACCCTGCAGGCTCTCCTCAGTCTGGAGAATGTAGACATCTGTGCTGTTACCGAAACTTGGTTTAAACCTACAGAAAGTACTCCAGCAATGGAGGACTACTGTTGTCTTCCACACATTTAGACCAACAGCACCACAGACAGAAGGTAAAGGTGGAGGGGTCTCAGTCTATGTTAGCAGCAAATACAACTCTAGGTTGGGTAAAGAGGATGATGCCCTGGAGTTCATCCACGTCCAAGTCTCCAAAACAAAGTTCCTTACCATGTCCTGGCCAGCTACAGATCGATCTGTATGAACCACAAAGCTCACATCTCTTACCTAGACTTATTAGAGGTGCTTACCTTCCAAATAAATACTCTATTCTTGGGAGACTAACTACCCATCTATAGATTTGGAATTGACATTGCCTGTAACTCACATGAAAGTGTTTTCTGGACTTCATCAACACAAACACCGTGGACCAAATAGTGCACTCTCCAACCAGAGGATCAAACATATTGGACCTAGTACTCACCAACATGGGATAGCGTTGACCCCCCCCATGTCACATTCTCAATGGTGAAGTTGGAACACAAAGCTGTCTTTCCTGAAATAAAATTCAACCCAGAAAACCCAACTAAACCCGTAACATTTAGGAACTATACTAAATCAAACTCCATTGTATTAAGTGACAATTTGTCAAAATTCATGACTCTCATCAGTTCTATGGACGTTGTTGTCTATAGCCAGAAAGATAATTACCATTAACTGGAAAAAACATACTTCTACATTTAAGGAATTTAAAAACCTTACCATGCCTCTTGGTCAAATGGACATGAAGACTGTAAAAAAAAAAAAAACAGAATTACATCATGCCTGAATACTTAAAGTCCAAACAGAAAAAACCTCACCAAAGGCAACTGCTCACACATGCCTGAATACTTGGATAATAGTAATAGAAACTCTGGAGAAAATGGATAACATCTCTAATTGATTTGAAATTATTTATATTACATGCAATAATTTCTTTCAAATGATTAGACACCTTTGTAAATAGTTATTTTTATGGATGTTATGTTATTACTCTTGTAATTCTCTTCTATTTCAAATTTTCTGTAATATTTATGTATCAGGATTTATATATTGTAATATCTAATTTATTTTAAAACTGTTACTTATTTTGGAAAACAATAAAAAATATAATAGAAAAAAATTCATGACTCTCCTAAACCCCGAGAACACAATTACCTATGCAGAATTACTTGTAGAAAAAAACTGTGCAAATGTGTAAATGGATGCATTGAGGCTGCTGTACCCACCAGAATTAAGCCCAGATCTAACACCAAAAACAAACCACACTGATGGAATCCTTACCTTAACAAGCTATATAATAAAAGAAAAAGGTCATGCCAAAATCAGAAAGAGCAACTCTCAGACACAAGAGCTCTCTGGGTCAACTAAATAAGAACCTAAGAAGTCTAATAAAGTCTAGTAAGACCAATTAGGAGGTCAGAATAGCCTCCCAGACTAAGGAGAATCACAAGGCCTTTTTCCATTGTGTCAGGAATCTTAAAGGTAATACTTGACGGTCTGCAGAACTGGTGGTAAATGGCACATCCTTCACTGACCAGGGTAACATGGCAAATCTACTGGCTGATAAATTTAATTCTGATTTCACCCCTCATTCCCCACTGTGAAATCCCTTCTAGCATGTTCCCCCTACTATCAACAGGGAGCAGGTCCAGAGGTGCTTGCTAAGGCCAAAAATACTGCTTCAGTGGGTCCTGACAATATCCCCAGTTACCTCCTAAATAACCTAAAACATGACCTAGTATGACCACTTCAGGCAGTCTTTAGCTACAGCCTCAAAACAGGTTATGTGCCAGGTGAATGCAAGGCCACAATGGTTATCCCTTTTCATAAGGGTGAATCATCAACTATCCCCGGGAACTACAAACCCATCAGTCTGACAAGTTTAATATGTAGTACCATGGAACACATTTTTTTTCCTCAAAATTTTTTTTTATTTTTCAAATACATTTGAATGAATTCCATAGTATTTATACATAACATCTTAAATAACTATGTACACTATTTACATTAGCCTGACACTATACCAGATCTTAATGTATACAGTTACTTTATAAGTATGTCCAATCCATTATCAGAGTGTCTGATCAATTATTGTATAGTGTCACTCAACAATAAGTCTTTTCCCCAAGGGTTGTTGATAAATGGCTGTGGATAATTTCTTAGTTCTTTAATTTTAATTTCCAATAATGCTGTGGTCTTCAGTAGGCTGTATAAGTCTTCCTTGAAATTGCAAGTGTAGTCCATACTAGATACATGTTTAACCTATTCAAATGAGGACCTTCGTTCACATTTAATAATACAAGAGCTTTAGTTAAATAAAAGAATTCATTAAATAAAATTGTAGAAAGTTATTAATACCATTCCAAAATGGCTTAATTCTAACACAGTCAAAGAAAATGTGGTTCCAATCTGCATTGTGTACTTGCTCACAGCTCCAACATATTCCTTTTATGGAAGAACTAATTTTACTGATTCTGTCTGGGGTTAAGAATGCTCTGTGCAAGCATTTCCAATTAAAAAACTTTCCAGTATTGTGTAAAGGATGTATATTTCATCGATAATAATATATTTATTTGAATATCTTCACTTAACTGTATTGAGTGTCCTTTTGTTATATATTTCCAATATGAAGTTTTGGGTGCTGTTTTACAGTTTATCAATATTTTGTAAAATTTTGAAATACTGTTTCCCATGGCAAAGTCATTATATATGATTTCATATATGTATTTCGTAAATTTAGGTATTTCTTTAAATGGAGAATTGTTAATTATTCTACTTAAATCTTGTGAATATGACAGAATACTCTGTAAAGTTAGCCAGTCCTGTTGTGGAATTTTGTATGTTTTTATTACTTGGATATCTAAAACATTTAGTTGTTTGATACATTGGAGCCAACAAACAAATCCTTTCTGTTCCCAGGAATTAACAATTTCTCTATTTTATGTGGAAAGTTCTTTGTGACTATAAATGGTGTTAAAAGATCAAACCAGATTTTTAAATCTATATCTGCATTAATAATTTTTCTAAATGAGTCAATGTAATAATTAATCATACGAGTTGTATTGAGTTTAGTTATGTTATATTGCATACTGATACATATGCGCCATGGCAAATTGTTTTTATCTGCTATTTGACATTTTTTTTTGTAAATCAAATTCATTTATTGATATTACAGTTAATAATTCTTTCCAATTTGCAGAGTAATTTGGACTTATCCAATCTGAGATTGTTTTAGATATTGATATTTTTATATATGTTTCTATATCAAGAAAGTTTAATCCTCCCTGTTTCCATGGTCTGATATGTATTAAAGCTATTCTGTTTCTTTTGGGAAACCATAAAATTGTTATTAGGCATGAGTTTATTTCTTTAAGTATATTCCTTTCTGGTAACAGTGTTGCCAAGGCTATATATAGGATCTTGGGTAGTAAGACCATTTTTATTAACTGTAGTCTATCTTCAAATGTTAATATTATTTTGTTCCATTTTTCCACAGAGATTTTAATTGTATTGATGATATTATTGTAGTTTTTTGAGACTTATTCATTATTATCCTTGCATAGCTCAATTACTAGATATTTTAATGTAAATTCTTGTTTCCCTGTGATGTGATCCCCCTTAATCTGCAATTCTTTTTTTATTTAAAAATAAAAATTTTGATTTTGATTTATTGAAATGGAGTCCTGAAGTCATGTGAAATTTGTCAATTAATATATCTAATTCTTCTAATGTCTCTTTTGTATTAATGTTAGTAATATGTCATCAACAAATAGCATTACTTTAGAATTGTATTGTTCATAAATATATTTTCCTTTGATGTTTATATTGTTACAAATTGAATCTGCCAATATTTCAATAGCCAGAGCAAATAGAATCAGTGACATGGGACATCCTTGTTTAGTGCTTTTTGTTATATGTATAGATTCAGAGGTAAAAGGACCTAACTTGACATACGCTAAATTATTTGTATATATATTCTTTAGGAAATGAACAAAGGATGCAAGAAAATTCAAACAGCATTAGGATTTTGAATAAATGGTCTCAATTTAGGGAATCAAAGGCTTTCTCTATATCTAAGCCAATTATGAGTGTTTTTTTATTTTCTTTATTAACATAATCTATAAAAGAAGTTATCTTTTTAATATTGTCATGTGTGTGTCTATGATATATAAATCCAGTTTGATCATTATTTATTGTTTTGGATAGTGGTGTTTTCATTCTGTAAGTTAATATTGCCATAAATATCTTATAGTCATTATTTAATGAGGTACAGAGGTTTAGGGATTTGTTTTCCTTTAGGATTGTTGTGATTAAGGAATATCTCCAAGAGGGTTGTATTAAAGCTTGTGACTGAATTTCTAATAGAGTTTTATGGAAGAGGGATAGTATCTTTGAAGGAAAAAGTTTATATATTTCCATAATTATGCCACCTATAGCTGGAGCTTTATTATTTTTGCCCTCTTTTATTGTATCTGTAATTTCTTTGTAGGATATGGGTGCTTGCAGATCTAGTTTTAATTTTTCTGGCATTGTTTTATATTAGAAAGTTTTTTCAGCTAGATTTAATTGCTCAATATGCATATTTTCTTTTTGGAAATGTTCCATATAGTGATTTCTATAGGCATCAAGAATGTCACATGTATCAGAGACATTTTCCTTTTCTTTTCATGGAAGATACTTTTAATGCTATTAGCTTTTGATTGTATTTTGATTCTTGTGGATAAATTATCTAGATATTTGGGAGAAGTGGCCAAGGTATTAATTTTCAGTTTTTCTAAAGCTAAACTAGTTTTATGTGTTAGAATTTCATTGTATTTATTGTTTAATACTTCTACTTTCTTTTTCATCTCTAAATGATTTTGATTTTTTTCAGCTTTTACTGACAAAAGTTTGGATTGTAGATCTAATAATTCAGAATCCTATTCTCTGATTTTTTTTATACCAAGTTAGGGTTTTGCCATATATGTAAGCTTTTAATGAGTCCCATATCATTATTTTATTTTTCTCTGTGGTGTATTTAATATCTAAGAAGAACTGTAATTCAGATAATAACCAGGGTTTGAACTCTTTAATTTTAATTATATATGGTAGAGTTCTGGAGTTAAAGATTAATGGTTTGTACCCATTTTGACGTTTTAGTATCAATGAAGTGTGGTCTGAAAAAGGGCAGGGAGTGATAGAGAAATTAATGATTTTAGAGTGTAAGTCATGGGCAGCAAATATTTTATCTATTCTAGTTTGGGTACCAAATCTGTGATCTTTATGGGAAAACAACGATTTATCATCTTTAAATTTGAAAGTATCTACAAGATGAAATGATTCTACCCACATGTTTAAAGCTTTTGATACAGCAGATGTACACAACAGTCTTTTATTTGTAGTTTCAGAAATATCAAATGTACAGTTAAAATCTCCTGCTAATATTAAGTTGTCTTTATAATTATTGCCATGGAACAAATTATGATGGCAATGATCAAGGACTTTGTCAGTCTACAGACACTAGACCCATCCCAGTTTAGCTTTGGTAAGGGAAGGTCTTGCCTACTTAACTTGGCAAACTTCTTCGAGAGGGTGACCAGTGCTATGGATAAGGGGAAAATGGTACATACCACCAATGTTCACTTGACCAAGGCATGTGATACAATACCCTGCTTAAGAATTTTTGTCAATCTCTCATAACTAAGCATAAATCCTTGCACAACTTACTGGATTGCCAGCTGGCTCACAGATAGCACCCAAGAAGTCAGGATCGGTAATACCACCCCCACCAAAAGACATGTCGCCAGCAGAGTACCCTATGACTCTGTGTTGGGCTTGCTGCTCTTTGACATCTACTTCTCAGAAGTCATAGCTAATGTCAAAGGCCTCTGGCTCCCCAAGTTCACAGATGGTTATAAACTGGGAGTGATCTTAGATTCCCTCTATGACACCATCATTCTGCAAGGGGGTCTAACACAAGCAAATAACTGGAATGAAAGCCATGGGTTAAAACTCAATGCAATGAAATGCATTGTAGTGCCCTTTGGGAAAGCATCCACCTAAGCTAATGATTTCATGGATAAAACACCCTTAAGAGTTGACCCCATAGCGATCGGGGAACATATGTAGACAGTAATCTGGCATTTGACCAGCATGTAGCCAAGACAGTAAGAAAATCATTCTATGTCACCCAATTCATAAACAAGGGTATGACATCCATGTCCAAGGAAATAATAATATCACTCTGCTTAGCTGATATTAGACCCATTACTGAGTACAATGTCCCCTTTGACATGTGTCTAGCCCACCACTTGCAGCAGTTGGAACACCCTTAAAAGTTCCTCAACAGGAGAATCCAGGGTATGAATACCCTCTCTTATACAAATCACCTTAAGGTCTTATCTCTGTACTCAGTCTCCTGCAAGTTACTGAGAGGCGATCTATGCCTACTATATAAGGCATCCTCAAATCTAGCTCTGATGAATCTCTTGCACATCTGCAACACCAGAAACACTAAATCCAAGGACCTGAACTTTGTCTGCAGCATAAATAGAATCTGCTGGAGGGACCGATACATCTCTCAAAGGATCCCCTTGCTATGGAATAAGTTTCCCATTTGTGTGAAGTAGAGTGGATCTTTGACCTTGTTCAAAGGAAAGTTTGATCATTGGATGAGAAACTGCAAATTCACCACCAGCCTGGCCCCCATGACTCTGATGGACAGAGCTCGAAAGTAAGTAAATTAATCCCCAACTAACATACCCCCCCCCCTTAACCTTTAGCTACCTCCTTACTAACATACTTCATTCCAATTTCTTTTTTCATTTTATACATTTGTTAACCAAGTAAGTGCACTAAACACAAGCATCCATTTTCATGGGGACCCAGGAGAAATGTCTAATTAAGTGACTTGCTCAGTGTCACAAAGTGGGCAAATGGAGGTGGAAAGAATCAAACACTGTGCACTTTACTTCAGGATGCAGCTATCTACTGTTTTGAAGCCTTAAGCACCTGAGCAAACTGCCAGACTAGCTCATGGTTACAAGCAACAATTTTGCTTGCCTTTTTACCTTGTGGCAACATGACTGGTGAGAATCATTTTTGTCAACCCAGCCACTCTCCTCCACTAAACATATTATCTAATAAATTTCTACAACATTCCTAAAATCCTCAGAAACATCAACAAAAATGTTTGTTAAATTTGTGTACTTCTGTAATACTTGGCAGAGCTTTTCTCCCTGGACCTCCACTGAAAATGGGTTACTGACCCAGTGGACTTTCCTGATCAACAAATGTCAATAAATAAATAAATAATAAATAAATAACCACTCCATGTAATCATAGTAATACTCTAGCAAGTGTCATTCACCTATGTTTCCTGTACTCTGCCGTCACCAGTATGAATATTTTATGTATGTATTTTGTTTTATTTATACTTAGTTGACCATGTTGGCCCACTAGACCAGTGGTCTCTTTTCAGTGGAAGCCATAGGTGGTAGTCAGGCTGGCTAGGAGAAATTTGGCCAAAGCAGTGGTGAACTTCCCCTACTCATAGCTTGTACAACTAGTGAGTATATGCGCATGTGCCATTCGTAGTGTAGTAGCTGGGAGGATGGTGTGTAAGATGGAGAGATTGGCAGAAGGAGCAGATGCAAATGCTAGTGTTTTGCTGGGCAGATGTTACAGGACTCAGAAGATTTTATTTCAGCAAAATTTGTTTGCTGAAGTGAAGAAAGGAGAATTAATATGTGAAGGATGTATAATTACAGCCCTCCAGTCGTGAGGGTTGTGGGTTGATATATTAAGTGAAATGCGAGTAAAGAGTGAACCAGAAAGTGGATAGGAGATGTCTTGGGGAGAAATCATGGATGAGTAGATGACATTTTAAAGGGCAAAGGTTAATGGAGGAAATCTTATGCAGAGATGGTGAAAGAAGGTGGAGGTGAGAGACAAGAATAGAAGAAAGATTAACTAAATGTAAAGTGCAAACAGGCATGAAGTCTGAGGCAATTTAATAATTCCCATTCACAAATGGAACAGTCTTCAGGTTGAAGCAAGCAGTAGCACAATCCAAAATAACACAAGTAATGTTAATCTTCTGCAAAAATACTCAAGATAAAAAAAGAGGATGAAACAGGGCAGGTCAAGGTTTATTTTCACACAGACAAGCACTTTTGTTCCCCAGTGGAAACTTCATCAGATAAAAATTCATCAAATCAATGTTTCTTTTATACTAAAACATCCCCTTGACATCATTCCAAAATCACACCTCCAGTTTCATTCTTAAAAAACTATTCCACCCTACAACTTATAAACATACATAAAAAATCTTATATATGCATATACATAAATAAATATATACATATATACAAACATATACAGACACACACACACACATATGTATACATATATATATATATATATATATATATATATATATATGTATACATATATATAAATCTTTCCATAAAACTATGTATATAATTCAGTGTGTAGAATTCAGTAATGTTTCCATTAGTAGCATTTTAAAGCTGAAAGCAATGAAAAGGTAGAAGGAATTGTATACACTGAAGGTTCTATAGTGTAGTGGTAATTACATGTGCGTAATATACAGATGATCCTGGGTTTGAGTCCCAGTTTTTACATACACTGAATGGAGGATGTCCATGAGTTCTTGTATCTAGGCTGTAAAATGTCTAACAAGTTGTCACATGATAGTGAGATTAACAAGCGCATTGGAAAAGTTGCAGCAATGTCTCCAGGCTGATAAAGAGAGTATGGACTAATAATAAGCTCATGGTGCAAATCAAGGTGCAGGTTTACACAGCCTGTGTTTTGAGCACAGTGAAATGTGGACTGTGTACTCAAAACAGGAGCAGTGGCTCAATGTATTCCATATGCACTGCCTTAGGTACATACTCGGTATCTAATGGCAGGACAAGATCCCCAAAAGCATAGTGCTTGAGAGGATGGGGACCATCTCCATGTTCACCATCCTAAAACAGACACATATGTGTTATTTGGGTCATGTCTTGTGCAAGAAGGATGGTTGAATACCGAAAGACCCCTTTTGGAGAGGTGGAGTCTGGAAAGAGGCCAAAAGGCAATTCATATTGTGCAACAAGGACATATGCAAGCGAGACCTCAGTGTTCTCTTGATCCAAGTGAACACCTGGTATTCTCTCACCTCAGACAAGATTGCCTAGAAACAGGAAGTGAAGGAAGCTCTTACTATGTATTTAACCACCTTGGCAAGGAAAGGAGAGGATAAACTAGCCCTCAGGAACATCCATGCCCATGATATCAGACTGACATCTGCCTCCTGCTGCTGAGAATGTGGAAAGAACTGCCACCCTAGACTGGATTGCACAGCAACAGAAGATGCTGGTTGAATCAGTCCAATAGAGGTGCAAGCCCATGATTCCTTGGGATTGAAAGATATCTACCTTATTTTATATTATCAAATGGGTTAAACGTTGCTGAAGAGGAAGGAATTGTAACAGGATTTTCAGATCATTTAGCGATATGAATAGAGTTAAAGGAGAATAAAGACATATAAAAGTAGGAAAAGGGTTAAGAAAAATAAATGAGAAAATATGGGATGTAAATGGAAAGAAAGTAATATTATAGCTATGGAAAGATCATATTACTATGAGATTATTTTATAAAAATTGGCCTGAATGGTGGTTTGTTTTTAAAGAAAAATATGTATTTTTTAGAATGGCAGAAGGATGAAAGAAAAGTAGAAAAAGAGAAATATGAAAGAATGTGTAAGTATGTTTTAAAGGACTTAGAAAAGAATAATAGATAATATTTTGATAAAGAAAAAGTGGCATATATGTATATGTATGTATGTATGTATATATATATTATGGTTCCCATTCAGAAGCCTGAAACATCATAAGCCTGAAAATCAAAATCCTGAAACCAAAAGCCTGAAAATTCAGAATCCTGAAAACTCAAAATCCTGAAAGCCCAAAATCCTGAAAGACCAAAATCCTGAAACTCAAAATCCTGAAAACACAAAATAGACATACTGATGTCATTGTGGCTTTGCTATTGTTAGCCCTGTGGTGTTAGGTCATGTGTTGGGGTCAGGTAAGTGTGCGGTTGGTTTTATTTTAGGGTTAGGGGCGGTTTAAGTGAGTTAGGGTTAGGGCGCAGGTTAGGCATGTATGCAATAGTGACAAATATTGGGGTTAGGGGCGGTTTAAGTGAGTTAGGTTTAGGGCGGGTCAGGTGAGTGTGCGATAGTCGGACCTTAGGGTTAGGGTTAGGGTCAGGGTCATTTGGTAGATATTAGTGTCTTTATAGTGACATATTAGCATTATTTGTGTTTTCAGGATTTTGAGTTTCAGGATTTTGGTCTTTCAGGATTTTGGGCTTTCAGGATTTTGAGTTTTCAGGATTCTGAATTTTCAGGCTTTTGGTTTCAGGATTTTGATTTTCAGGCTTATGATGTTTCAGGCTTCTGAATGGGAACCATATATTATATATATATATATATATATATATATATATATATAAATACAAATTAAGGAATTGCTGTTTCAATAAAGATATATTAAGTAAAAAAGAAGAATCAACATATTTTTAGTTAAGGAAGATAGTAGGGCAATGAGATAAATGAAAAATGCAAAAGGAGCAATAAAAAGAACCCAGTAACAGATTATGATATTGTAATAGATTGCATACAAGACATGTTTAGAGAAAATGAAAAAGAGCAGAAGAGAAGATGGAATGTTAAAATATTATCTAAGCAAGATAACACAGAATTGGAATGGGGAATTTCTTTATATGAATTAGATAAGGTGATGGTAAAACAAAGTGTTTTTAAAAGTATAGAATGAATGGTTAAATGAAGGATTTAAATGTAAAGAATTATGCACTAGGATACTTAAATATGTATGGAAAAAGAGGAAAAATGAACTTAAAAATTGGAGACATATACTATTAATGCAGACTGTAAGATTTTTATCAAAATAATTCAAAAGAGATGTTAAAATAAAATAGATAAATTTACAGAAGACAGTATATAGTATAAAAGGAGAAACAATGTCAGGAATTTCCACTGATAGTGAGGGGGATTGTGGATGACATTATAAATAGAAAAGAGGAGGATAAACTTATGATGGGAGACTTGAATAAGGGATTTGAGATGATATGACATGAAAATGTATGGGTAATCATAAAGGAATATAATATAAGTAAAACATTAGGAACATTTGTCGCTCTGTGTATAATAATAAAAAAGTAAAAATTTTATTAAATGGATGGGTTAGTAAAGGGATGGATATAAAAATGGTGTACTTCAGGGATGTCTAATGAGTACATTCATTTTTGTAGTTATAAATGTGTTACTAAGAGAAGTAAATATAAAAACGAAGGATGCAAGATATATGAAGGAATAAGAATTCCAATTATTTATTTATTTAACATTTGTTAAACAGGAAGGTCTGACTTGGAACAAAGCCAATTTTCAGTGGACGCACAGGGGGAAACACTCCAGATGCATGTCTTTGTAATGTGGGAGGAAATCAGAGCACCCGGAGGAAACCCACACGAAAGCAGGGAGGACATGCAGACTCTGCACAGAAGGCACTCTAGCCGAGAATTGAACCAGAGAACCTCTTGCTGTGAGGCAACAACACTACCTCTGCACCATTGCGCTGTCCAAATTAAGTTGGCATATGCAGATGATGTTATAGTGACAACAAAGTTTGGATGAAAGAAGTAAAAGCAATAAAGGACTGGGTGATGCAATAAAGATAGGAGGTATAGAATTTACAGTGAGAAAAATTTCTGTATTAGGAATAAGATTTGTAAAATAGGAACATAAGTAGAGATCAATGGAAAAAATAGAAATAAGGGAAATTTGGAATTTTTTTGGAAAACATAGAAGTTATGTAAAAAAAAAGTTTTATTTAATAAATTCTGCCTTAATATGAAAGTTAGCATATTTCACAAGTGTACATATGGTGCCAATAATACTTGAGAAAGAAGTTTTACTGGTGATTTTTTTTTTACTTATATATGGTTTGAGATTGAATCCTGTAAAAAGAGGGGTTTCTTATGTAGATAAAAATGAAGGAGGTTCAGGTTTAATAAATCCAATTGTGAACACTGCTTCATTTAATTTGTATGAAATGTTAAAGTGAATAAATAAAAATAATGAGAAATTGGTGATAAATTTATTTAAATATAGATATGAAGAATTTCTAGACATGCTGAAAAGACTTAAAAGGCGCAAATAATGTGTAAATGAATACGTGAAATGTTATCAAGAAAGAAAATATTTTTATAGAAGATAAAAACTGATGAAATTGAAAAAACAAAGAAAATTGTGGTACAAAAATATAATGATGTAGTTATATGTTAACCCATGGGCAAAGTTAACAGAAGAAAAGACTAGAGCTGTAAAAGTAAGAGTTGAATGGTGTAATAAAAAAGAAGACCATCAAGTTTTTTTATAGAGATTGGTGATAAATTACCAGTTAAAAATAAGTGAAAGAACATGTTTAGAGTGTGGAAAAAAAGAAACTACTACAGAGCACGTTTTTTGAGATGTAAAAATATAGAATAACTGTGGTTATGCAAAGAAATTTTTTGAAGATATTAACAAAGTGAATAAGATAAATATAAACATGACTATTGGTTTTATAAGAACAAGAGCAAAGTATTTGTTGAAAAGATACATAAAAAGATGTTTTATGTAATTTGGATTATTTGGAATGAAAGGATAAAATTATGTTTAATGGAAAATATATGTTAGCAACAATATTATGAAAAATTAGATGGTGGTTATAGAAAAAGGAGTGGGGGGTCTAATAAGAACAAAAGGGATAAAAGTTAAAATATAATTGTGATTAAATGATGAAGGAAATAGGTAGAAAAATATATATTGTATAAATTTGTAAATATGTAAAATTGTAAATAATTTTGCAAAAAAATATTGAAAATAACATTGTAAATGAAGAACTTTACTGTTTTCAATAAGTGCTGTGGTTCTTTCACATCCTCCTGAGCTGCCATCCATTCAGGCAGATGGTACCTCAGTCTCAGTAATGGACAAATGATCCAGTCACTGAGGTGGGAAAAGTACCCACAGCCTTCCTATCTTGCAGGACCAAAGGGATGTGGGCTAGGTGTTGAACTGTCACAATTTAACAAACCTAATCATCATAGCCACCAAGGGATGCATATTATTCATTTTTATGCTGGGAAGGCAGGTCCACATAACACTTCAGATTTTCCAAACTCCTTGAGACAGCTCACAGTCCAAAGTTTACTGCATCTGTGTTTCTACACAACAACCTAAGTTCCACTGTTAAATAAAATCAGTTGATGTCATATTATCAAGTTAATCTTATTTTTATTATATTTGCTTCTTAATTTATGTTAGACTAGGATTTTATTCCTCCCCTCTGACTGGTAGATACAGTCTAGCCATCACCCACCCATTGGCTGTTCGCTGACTGCTAAATTTCCAAGCCCTGGATGTAATGTTTGGTCAGGTATACATTGTCCTGCTACTGGTTCCAGCCTTTAGGGTATGATTATTTCCAATAACTATCAGTTGCACCTTCTCCAATGAATAGCCCTTGGAATTTTTAATACATCTTGTCAAGAAAGTTACCATGTGAGTATAATATCAAGCTGGATTTCTTTGTATTTCTTTAAGGTCTTATGAAATCTAACAGATCAGTCAAAGTGCTGACTATCTTTAGATGTTTTACCTGTAGTAGACAAGACAATTTGATTTTCGCCCGTGCCTCATGTTTGCTTTAACTGTACCTTAAAGTGTACATTCACACTTTTGGAGTATGTTGTGTACACTTTGCTACATAAAAGGTACAATGTATTTGGCACTGTACCTGATTAAAATTTAGCAAGCAGTTTCTTAATAATAAGCTTTGTAAATTTTTTATTAACTACTTACACACTTAATTCTAATGAATCCCTAGCTGATGTCATTCTAGTGCTTGTTTGGAGTGCATCCAGAGACTTTAATGGACGTGGCTTGTGACTGAATGCTGTAAATAATCAATCAAAAGATGCTTCAACAAAGTATTAGTTTAAGGGTATGCACATGTATGCAACCAGCTTATTGTACATTTTTTTATTTTTTATATTTTTCCCCTAATGGATTTGTTTGTTTTTCAATTGAATTGTACAGGTTATAGGTCACATTAAAGGTTGGAAAAGTTTTGAAATGATTTTTTGTGGTCTCATTTTTTTATATCACAAAAACCTGGCATTTTAACAGGGGTATATAAACTTTTTATATCCACTATAATTTAGTTCCTTCTGAAGAACATATTAAACAATTTAACAACATTGGCTTGAAATTTTTATACTACTCTAACAAACCTAGAATGCTTTTGAGACATCATGTAAGAGATTGAAAAGATAGTTGAATAGGATTTACTAACCTAGAAATGTATGGTATAGCTTTAGTTATTAATACAGTAGTTTTATAGTTAAATTCTGATTATTCAGCTAATGGCAAAAACTGCATTCAATCATTTGGTTAAGTAAAGGAAAATATCACTATACAATATATACAAGAGGGTCTTACACAAACAAATGATTGGTGCCAAAGTCATAGCCTTAAACTCAATGCAAAAAAAAATATTATTCCTTTTGATAAGAGCAGTGTTCCTGCTTACTACCACATCAATAGCAACACCCTAAGTGCACACTCAGTGGTGAGAGACCTGGGCACACAGGTTGACAGCAACCTTATCTTTGATCACCATGTCTCTACAGTGGTAAGAAGGGTATTATATAGTGCTCATCTCATAAGTAAGGGCATTGCCTCCAGAAAAAAAGAAGTTATAACCTCCCTGTACTCTTCCCTCATCAGGCCAATAATTGATTACAACGACCCTTTTGGTATGCAACTTTCCAAGCACCTGCAGCAATTGGAGAGACCACAAAGGTTCTTCACAAAAAAATTCAAGGTCTTCAGCATCTGTCCTACGTGGATCTTCTGAAATCACTGTAGCTTTATTCTGTTTCATGCAGACTACTCAGAGGCAATCTCTGCCTTGCATATAAGGAGATCTCTGACCCTGCTTTATTGGAATTGTTGCATATCTCCAAGTCAAATGGTACACAGGTTACTCGCTGTAAAGACCTTAACCTGGCATGTGAATTAACAGAACCTGCTGGAGGGACAGATTTGTCTCCCAGAGGTTAACCCATCTTTGGAACAGACTCCCACTTCATGTCAAACAGAGCACCTCTGGCCCTCTTCAAATGCAATCCGGACAATTGGATGGGTAACAGTAAATTCACTCTGGGGGTTCCACTTGTGTGCCTTTTGGACAGGGGCAATGAGTGTTGATCGTGGATATAAGGGTAGAACTTGGCTAGGCTTGTAAGGACCTTAGGGCTCTTAGCCTAGTAACTTCCTATGATCCTAAATCAGATCTTTTTTTTAACACATTTATTAAGTTTTCACTTAAGGCATAGGCAAACATACATTAAAAGAAAAGAAAACAAGCCATTTTAACATTTTTCCATTTAAAAACAATATAGATCACATATATTTTCTTTGCTACTGTGTTCTCTGGAGTGCCTTCTGTGTGGAGTCTGCATGTTCTCCCTGCGGTCGAGTGAACTTTAAAGACATGCAGGTAGGTGCGCGTGCATGTTTGCTTCTGTGGAGGTTGGGCACCGGGCTGGCAACTCGACAATGTAAAAATACACTGCCAATCAATAGCAGACCCGTGATCCACTGTGGCGACCCCTAACTGGGAAAAGCTGAAACAGACACACACATACACACACACACACTATCATTAGTCCAATGTTACAAAAAGTTCTGAGTTCTTGCCTTCCTTTAACCTCACTTCTCCTCCTCCTCCTGAACATTATTGTTAACATTCACTTCTATGTAATTTGCGCCTTCCCTTTTCTAAACATCCCTCTTCCAGTTCTTTTATCTGTTTTATAATATTTAGTACCCCAAATGCAGTTGGTGTGGACTCTGATTTCCATTTTCTAGTAATTACTTTTTTGGCAGCAAACAGAACTAAACTTAATAAGGCCTTACTATGTCTAGGCGAGTCAGATCATGTATCCCACCTCAAAAGAATAATTTTCTTTCTTACAGACATTTGCTCACCCAATATTTCTAATAGAGTACTCTGTAGGGAATTTGTAAAATCTGCCAAGTCATTACCCTCCCAAACATGTTTTCTCAGATGCTGCTTTCTTCTGCATCATGCTTCCATCATTTGCTATATACGTGGTTGCATACTTGGAAGCCATACATATGTTTTCCCATTCTTTTATTGTATATTGCTTTTCCATTCTCTCTCTCTTCACAATGTTTTCTAACCTCCTCTGGAATATTTTATATGCCGTACTATTTATCCCTTTTTTAAAGGCTGCTTCTGTTGTGGATTCAACTAAAACTTCTATCAGAGCAGGGCTTTAACTTAAAATTCCCCTATCACTTTCTCTTTGCCTATACTCTGAGATCAAACTCCGGTTGGGAAGGCAGTCTCTAGCCTGCATTCCAAATGTCTTCTTGGCCTCATCCAACTTTATTACCTTTCGTGATTGAGTTATTTGCTCCCAATATCTTGTTTCCTTTGTCAGGTTTCTCCAGTACATTCCAGCCCCCTCTTGCCTATTTTGTATACCCCAACTTGCGGTCATCCCTATTAAAAAATCCCATTTTTCATTCTCATATTGGCGTAGTTATTAGAATACTTTCTGCTATTTTATGTATATAATAAATTTTCTGTATGGTTATTGTTATTCTCCTTAAAGATCTGCATCCAAAATCCCAATTTCTCTGTATTTCTTGAACTTCCCCTTTGCTTCCACTTTGAGTTATAACCTTCTGCTTGTGTTATGTATGTGAGCCTTAACAATGTATCAACATTTTGAATAATAATCTGAATATGTTAAAATATTTATTAAAAAAACATTAATCCAGCAGATTATACTTTCATAAACAACATGTTGAAACATTTAAAAATTGTATATATAAATTTCCAGATATAAACGTATGGTGTTTCACATTATTCCCTATACCAGTTACATCAGAATGTATAGATAGTCAGAATTTTCAAAAAAATGCTTAGCTTAAAAATAGAGATGTTTTAAATTAGTTAATTTATTTGGAATCATATATTACAAAAGACTAAAGTACTTGACATAATTTGAATATGAAAAACTGGCTTATATTACAAATCAATTGATAGTTCTTTGTTTTTCAAACACCTTTATTGAATTATCACTTGTGACATAAGCAAATTTACATTTATACAAATGAAATCAAACTGTATTAACAAGTTAACATTAACAAACATTATACTTCACATATTTTGCTATGTATCATATAACCTAAGTAACATTACATAAATTACTCAATTCCTGCCCCCTTTTTTAAAACAAGAAACATCTTTATTAAACCATCACTTACGACATAAGCAATCATACATTTATATAACTGAAAACAGTCCATGGCAATGCAATCCTAGTTGCAAGCATTTTATATCACAAACCATACTGGCACACTCCCAGTTGCAAACATTATACATCACTTATAATCTACCCAATTATTTCAAACATTACATAGCTCATTTAAGTCCTGCCTTTATTTAAAATGGATTCCTCCCCGTTATGTAGTTTTCCCATAATTCCCATTTTTTCCTATGTAGTTTGCTCCTACCCTTTTCTAAAGAGCCCATCCCCAGTTGTTTTAGCTCTGTTACTATATGCAATACCTCTACTATAGTTGGTTTAGATTTTGACTTCCATTTTCTAGTAATTGCTTTTTTGAGAGCCACCATAATTAGACACAGCAAGGCCTTACCATGTCTAGGCAATTCCGATTCTGTATCACAGCTCAGAAAAATCATCTCCCTCATCACACCAGTCCACCAACCAGCATCTCCGTCAGTGCATCTTGCAGGAAATCCTTAAAGTCTGCCAGCCTACCGCACTCCCAGAAAATGTGTTCCCTAGTACCTCTATCTTTCCTAATCTCAGATGTAATTGAAAAAGACCGGGAGATCATATCTATCCAAAATATGTAAATAATTTAGAATTATACATTTCTTGTCAGAGATAACAGTTGGGTTTATGCTGTCCCAATGAGTGGCTCAACTAGATTTTAATATCGTAGAAATTTTTACATAGATCATTTATTGTTCTACATAGAATTGAATTATATACAAAAAGGAAAGTGTTGGTTGTTGGAGTTACAAATCCTCAAAGCATATTAATACTTATGGTTTATGATTTGAAAGTTGCACTCCCTTTTTTGGGGGAAAAAAATCCCTGTTTCCTATAAGCATTGGGGTCTGATAAATTGATATTAACTAATGTATTGATGTTTTTTAATGCTCCAGTTTCTGGATGTGTACTCAGTCCTCGGTTCCCACTTTTAAGGAGCTTATTCACAATAACCAGGAAGATTGCTAAAATGAGATCATGCCTTCATTAACAAAATTCACAAATACCGTCACCGTGTCATAAAGAAATGACTGCTGTTAAGATGAAAATAAACGAAACAACCACAGAATATAATTACTGGAAACACTGAGATCATTAACAGAAAAATATTAATCTGTGTTATATGATCAGTTTATGGCTGTCTAATAAATTTTAATAATGTATTTAGAGAGAGCTGATGCAGACACTTTTGTAAATAGTAATTTGTTTTATTATGTCAATGTGTTCTTATATATATTATTTAAATAAAAATATAAAAAAATGAGGGATGGTAACCTAGCTGCAGCCTTAGCGATGTTGGTCTGGCTAGAAACCTCAGGAGGTGAGCAGAAAGGAGGAGGGTTTAGGAGTAAGTTACTGGTGTTGGCTTACTGGTCTTGGGGGGCGGGGGGTTGGAGAGGTGCAACCAGTCGTACTGCAATGACACCATGTCACAGTAGCTAGAAGGTGCTGCAGGAGAAATAACATACTAGTGAGATCTGCAGGCACATCAAGCAATGTACATTACTATAGCTGGTGTCTCCCTCTGGAAACATAACCCAAACTCCAGCACTGACTCAGCTAGTAGTTTACCAGCTACCACAAAGAGGGGTAAAGGCATAAACATATTCAAATCAGCCACAGATGATGGCTGCACTGCCTTTTCTCACCTGTACTGACCACTTCAATAGAGAGCAGTGGATAATGTAATTGTCTGTTGTGGATGTACGCAGGACCATGAGTTCTGGCTGGAGGAACACATTTTCTTCAGTATCCTTTGATCTAGACATTTGTTACATCCATGCTAATATTCTGTAATCCATTCTACAGCCAATTTGTTCACTGACCTTTGGTATTATATTGTGTATAATGACATGCTAAACTCTGAGTAGGTGACATCTACATAGAGGATTGTGATCAGATTTCCAATAATAAGCAGGTTATGTACTCAAGAAATGGATGTGAAGAAATTCTTCTTGTGAGCAGAGTGAAGCTTGAGAAAGTCTGAGTGTGAATCATAACATCTATGTCAAGAACACATAACAAGTAGTTATGATCAGATAAAAACAATAATAATTTTTTTTGTACATGGAGCTTTAGCAGCTCAGGTGTGCTACTAGTGACACAGAAAATATAGTAGTGCAGGAAAAATAGCAAACTGTGAACTTTCAAAGGTGTAAAGTACATATTACTGCCACAGACAGTGGATAAAAGTTGTGTACCTCTGATAGACTGCCTACGTTAATACTTCACAGCAGACCTCTCTACTGTCCCTATTTTTTAGGGACACCCCCTGATGTTTCTCAAAGTTTTGTTCCATGCCTCCTAAAAGTGGAAATCATTTTGAGAATTTTTAAGTTAATAGTGCCAACATTTAAAACGTGTCCCTAATATGGGGCATTTTCCTTAGCTCTTTTTTTTGTTCCAAATTATTTATTTATTTTATTTATTATTTACATTTGTTTACTGGGAGAGTCCGACTGGGACTATGTTGCTATGTTGCTGTGGGGACTGTAGTTGAAATTATGTTAAGTTGAGAGTTTTGCTTCACAGTGCCATTTTTGTTTGTGCATTTCCTGGCACGTTTCTGTGGATGCTGTTGTACATGTTGTAATGTGAGACTACAGCATAACAGCCCTGAAAGGTGCATTACAAAACTTGTATCACAGGGATAATGCTGATTATCCTCAGAAGTGGGAAAAATTTAACCTTCTGACATCAGAAAGGTACATAACAAGTTATGTTATGTATAGCTTTCAGACAGCAGGCAGAAGCAAAATGCCCCTGTGTAGAACTACTAGCTTTAAAGTTGTTAGATACTTTGTTCTGATACACTTTTTATTTATAGGTGTGGTAGTGTAAAGTATTTAACAATTTTTAAAAGCTGTTTTACTTTCTACTGCTGTTTTTCACCATCTGGCATTATCCATTGTTAGTCCCTTGTGCAAGACCCAATCTTTAAAGTACTTCAGTGTTTTTTTCTTAAAGATCATTCCTCTTACCCCATTTTCTGATCAGAAATAAAGGCCCATTACAAGTCCAGAAAAATGCAGCTGCTCTCTCTTTCTGGTCATATAACTTAATCTCTTCCTACCCTTTTTTTTTCTACATGGCTTTTTCTGACCCTAATTTCATTGTGACTCGGCTCCACTCAGTTTATAATGTATTCATATACTGTGCTTGTCAGTCATTCTGTATATCACATGTATGTATTGCAATTATACCTTCAAGCCATCTCTTATATTCATTTTGTATATAATACATGTTTATCTTGCATTTTATCTTTCATTTTGTATATATCATATACCTGTTGTGTTTACCCCCAGTCCTTTACAAGCTTTTGTTAAGCATCCCTAAATGCTGTTGATATTAACTCTCATGATTGGGATGTCCTTAACAAGTCTACCGATTTTGTTGCATAATTGTGATATTCTGTGCACTATGAATAGGTTGTAACTGGAGACCCGGTCATATATCACTAGTTGTGCACCTCCTCGACATCAGAAAGGTACATAACAAAGTTATATTAGTTTTGGAGTTTAATCAGTATGCTCCATGTACTACAGACCCTTTCTTGTTTCCTGTCCTGATAATACAGTTAGATAGGTAATGTTTTTTTCTACAGTTTGAAACGCTGAAGATTTTTAAACAGAAACAGTAAAATTCAATAAATTTAAATAGGAACATTGTGACAAGCATCTAAAATTATGTTTCATACAAGTGACATGTTCCCAAATCTGATTTCAGTTTGAAGCAAACACACAGCCAGAACCACAGACACCATGTTTTCTAATGTTTCTGTTTGAGATGAACATTTAATTTCTCTGGGTTGTTACTGTTGATTATATGTGTGATTCCATGGTTACAGTTTCACTGCTTAATGCCTTTGAAAGTATTGTAATAGAGCTATAACCACTTATACACTTGTTTCCTTATTTTGTAGGTATTGGTGATGGAGGAAATGAACTGGGAATGGGTAAAGTGAAAGAAGCAGTTAAAAAACATATTAAGAATGGCAGTACCATTGCTTGCGATGTCGCCGCTGATTTTGCTGTTATTGCTGGTAGGTTTGCTGAGTATGAAGAGTCATACTAAAGTCTTTTCTATGCATTACTAAAAGCACATATGTTGTCTGTGATTTGCCAGACTCACATTTTATTCTTTTAACACTTGGTCAGTTGCCTTGCAATTATTAATTAGAATGGTATCCAACTCGATTATTCCTTAAAAATAGATGGTACAAAAGTTTTCAAGAAAACTGACTCTGTTTGCAGATGATAGTATTTTATACCTGCAAAACCAGAAAGAGACATTACAGTGTTGTGGAACATTTTGTGACAGTTTCAATCTTTTCGGGATACAAAATTAATGAAGCTAAAACAAAGGCAATAGCGGTAAATTATGTACCCACATATGAATTGGTTCAGCAATATCCATATTTATGGGAGCATGATAAGATGATGTATTTAGGAGTATAGGTTAAAAATGAATCTGTTGTGGCAGCTAAGGATGTGTGGGAAGAGACTAAACAATGGATAATACAAAAACTGAGAAAATGGAAGCTTTGTTTTGGATATGATAGTAAGATACAAGCAGTTAAAATGTTTTTAGTCTCCTTAGTCTTGTACACAGGCCAGGCATACTTTTATGAACCAGAGGAGAAGTTGTGGATAGCATTTAATAAAGAGCTAAAGGACTTTATCTGGGAGGGGTAGAGGGCAAGAGTCAAGTGGGATAAGCTGATTCTTCCAGTAGAACGGGGGGATTGGGTTTACCCGATTTGAAGGGGTATTTCAGAGCTACATAATTAAGGTTCCTACACATAGCTCAAGCAGGAAAGTATAATTCAATATGGAAAGGGATGATGATGAAACAGTAAGGACGCTCAAGAAATAAGGAGAGACTGGGATTTTGGATGCAGGCCTTTAAGGAGAACAACAATAATCATACAGAATATGGTATTCATAAAGTAGCAGAAAGCATTCTAAGAACTAAGCCAACATGGGACTGGAGAAAGCAGATTCTACTGATAGAGATGATTGCAATTAGGGATGTAGACAACAGGCAAGGGGGGGGGGGGGGGGCTGGCATTTAGTGAAGAAAACAAGAATGGGAAGACATTAATCATTTATTTGGACTGCAGGTTAGAGATTGCCTTCCCTGTTAAGGACTGATAACAGAGTATAGACATAGAGAATGTGTCTCCCAAATATGCAATAAAATCTAGAAGATTTAGGCTTTTTGCTTGGAAATGTTTACATAGATATTATTATACCGGAAGTAGACTCTAGAGAATTTTTCCTTAGGTAGACAGCAAATGTTGGAGTGACAGGGAAAAAAGAGGTAGTTGGGAACATATATTCTGTCAGTGGGGTGAGTTGGCAGACTTTTAGGATTCCCTGTGGGATGCGCTGTCGAAGATGTTGGGTAGGCAGATTGGTGTGATGAGGGAGATGATTTTTTGAGCTATGGTACAGAATCAGAATTGCCTAGACATGGTAAGGCCTTGCTAGGTTTAATTATGGTGATTGCCAAAAGGCAATCACTAGAAAATGGAATTCAAATACTAAACCAACTATACTAGAAGGAGTGAATATAGTAAAAGAGATAAAACAACTGGAATCAAGATCTTTAGAAAGGGGTAGGAGCAAACTACATAGAAAAAAAAATGGGAATTGTGAGAACAATGCATACAAGGGAGGAATGAGGTTTAAAAGAGGGCAGAACTTAAATGAGCTGTACAATGTTTAACTGAAAATGATTGGGTAGATAAGTGATGTACAATGTTTAACTGAAAATGATTGGGTAGATAAGTGATGTACAATGTTTAACTGAAAATGATTGGGTAGATAAGTGATGTATAATGTTTGCATCTGGGAGTGTGTCACTATGGTTTGTGATGTAAAATGCTTGCAACTAGGCTTGTGTCTGTGTAGTTTGTTTCCATTTATGTAAATGTATGATTGCTTATATCGTAAGTGATGGCTTAATAAAGATGTTTAAAAAAGGGGAGGTCAGGAAATGAATAATGTATGCAATGTTGCTTAGGTTATATGATATATAGCAGTATAGGTGAAGTATAATGTTTATAAATGTGAACTTGTTAGTGTAGTTTGATTATTTTTATAAAATGTAAATTTGCCTATGTCACAAGTGTTAAATCAGTAAAGGTATTTAAAAAAAGTTTGTATTGACTGGTAATCGACTGTATATAAACAGACCTTGTGCTGGTTAATCATGGAATTGTCATGTTACACTTGCTGATAAGTAGCTGGTGTATCCGATTAGAAAATATATTTCCACCACTAAACATGGCTATCAACGCATTCACTTGCACATACCAAACAGACACTGACCTGGTTAACAACAGGCACATCATACTCCTCTTTAAGAGTGAACCTGCAAGCCATCCCAAGAACTATAGACTGATAACTTGGTTTCCCACAATATACAAATTGTATACTGGAATTAATGCAGAGTGTATAGTCATCTAGAAAAAAAATCACATTGCAATAGAACAAAAAGGTAATAAAAGACATTCTTGTGGAACAAATGATTGCTTATTATACAGAGCCATAATATAGATCTGTGTAAAGAGGAAGATTCTATGTTTGCCATGAATATATCACAAAAAAAAAAAAAACAGAACTGAACAACCTCCCACATTCATGTATAATGGAATGATTACAACTGTATAAGGTACATCTTACAAAGCTGTTATTAACTCCACAAGTGATGTTGACATCCTACAGAAAGGCATCACTGAGACCAGCGACTGGTGTCAGAACCATGGCCTTAAGCTCAATGCCAAAAAATGTGTTGTCATCCCCCTTGGGAAAAACCTGGTTCCCTTGAATTACCACATCAATGGTAGTCCACTGAACACAAAAGTCATTATAAGGGATCTGGGAGCACATGTTGACAGCAATCTCTCTTTTGACCACCACATTGCCACTGTGGTTGGAATGGCCTTCTATATGGCACATCTCATTACTAAAGGTTTTGCATCCAGGCAGAAAGAGGTCAGTGTCTCCCTCTACTCTTCCCTCATTGGGCCAGTCATCGAGTACAATACCCCATTTGGCATGTACCTCACTAGATACCTACAACAACTGGAGTAGCCAGAAAGGTACCTCACAAAGAGGATCCTAGGCCTTAAACACTTGTCCTACATGGACAGACTCAAAAAACTCCAGCTATTCTCTGTCACATATCGCCTACTTAGAGGCGATGTCTGCTTGACTTACAGAGCCATGTCTGACCCAGCTCTGTTAGAAATGCTGCATCTAAAGAAATCCCAATCCCTCCGCACCACACCCTCCAGAGACCTCAACCTCATTACCACAATCAAAAGAACATGCTGGAGGGGCAGGTTCATAACCCAGAGACTGCCCATGCTATGGAATAGACTTCCCATACATGTCAAGCAGAGCATCTTACTAGCCGTCTTCAAGGGAAATCTTGATGAGTGGATGGGAAATAGAAAATTTACCCCGGGGGTCACTGCAGTGGCTCTTCCCGACAGAGGCAATGGGAACTAAGGTTGGGTGGCATGATGCCAGGGTAATCCTATTGGCTAGACTTGTAAAGGCTCCAGGGCCATTAGCCTAGTACACACCTATGATCAGTTACATTACAGTAAGTATAAAACAGGGCAACCCCCTTAGCAGCTAAGCTATGATAAAGGGCAAATTATAATCCCAGAGATAAAAATTCAAAGGGAATATTACAGGGTGATATATTTTTAAAATGACTGTTGTTTTGTCTTGGCCTTAGCAAATTAAGCTATTTACTTAATAGATTAGGCTGTGGTTACAGCTTAACTCCAAGAAACCAACCCTGTTTAAAGACATGTCTTCTCTGCTTTTTGTGGGTGATTTAAAATTGTATAGTTCATCAGATGAGGATCAAAGAGCACAATTACAAATGACTAAAAGTTTCTCAGATGATGCAAGAGTGACATTTGGTCCTGATAAGTAAGCAAAGGTACCACTCATAAAAAGAAAGCTGCACCACTAATTACATATCAGCCTGGATAAGAATGATATAAAGGAACTGGAGCAGCAGGGAGAGTATAAATGTTTGGAAATAGATGAAGGGTTGGCAGTAAAATATTAACAAATGAGAACAAAGCTTATTAAGGAATACTTCAGAAGACTAAAGCTAATATTGAAAATTACTTTGACATCTAGCAATAAAGTCCAAGCTATGAATCAATTTGCTCTTCCTGTTTTAACTTACAGCTTTGGTGTGATTGACTTGCCCCAAACAGCAATGAATTGGTTGGACAAGAAAAGAAAAACAAACAAAAAAATCCTCCATGCTTATCAAATGATATAAAAATCCAGTGCATACTAAGTTAGGCATCCCCTGCTCTGAAGGAGGTAGAGCCCTCCTCGAATTTTACTATATATTAGATCTGCAGTTGTGGGACTGTATACATATTTGGTAACTTCATCTGTTCCCAGCATAGTGAAAGTTTTAAAGCATGAAGAGAAGAGGTCTAAGGTGACATCCTTACTTAGTTTAGCAGAAACATTTTGGAGAAGAGTGGGAATAAAAATCAAACCATAAATAGACATGAATTAGATATCAACTGAAAGTGTTTAAAAAAACACACAAAAAAACAAAAAACAAAAGAAAGAATATAAAGAAAATAATCAGAAAAGAAAGGAAAGAAAACTGGAAAGGCCACAAATGTAGTGGCAGGGGTCCAGTTCAGAAGGCTGACTCAATGGAAAGTTGAACTTCATATGGTCGAGTCAATATGATCAACTTTCCAAAATGTCAAAGCTTTTGAATGGAGATCGCAGTGCAGTGGGGGGTCAGGGAATCCCCACTGAAGTGCAACCTCAGAGTTGGTATATATAATATGCAGGGGGCTTGCCCTCTTACAAAAACATAGATGTCTGTTCTTTTCTGTCATTCGACTTTTCAGAGTCAATCATATGGCCTTTCTGTTGTGTTGATCTTCTGAAGGGGACACAGTGGCAGATATACAGAACGTCTAGGACAATCTCATGTTGAGCAACATTTGATGCAGGAATGGTGAACAAGATGAATTGAAACCAAAAGATGAAAAGCTAATAATGTCAGCTTAAGATAGTGGACTACATACAAGTTGGTTTATAAACTCCATTGAAAAAGTGGGAGAAACAGACTAATGATGTAAGTTCTGTGAAACAGAGCTGGAAACAGTTGCCCATCTTGTTGCTGAGTGTGATACACTTGTGGCTACGGGTTTGTATACTGAAAGGCACTATAACGAGGTAAGACTGTTGCACTGGGGATTGTGGAAACAATACAACAGAAAAGTAGGTGAGAAGCATTGGAAACAGAAACCACAAAGCATTATCAACGGTGGTGAGTTGTATATGACATGGGTTCACCCAATAACAACAGTTAAAACATAGATGCAGAAAACCTGATATAGTTGTCCCAGGATAAAATATAAAAGTAGCATTAATCACTGAAATTGCAACACCTAGTAATTACACTGTCTTACATACGGATAAACACAAAGTCATAAAGTGCCAAGATCTTCAAGCAAAAACAATAGTGGTGTGGAAGAAAAAAACAAGACAGTCCAAACTATAGCAGAAGCAGGACTAATGAAAAGAGTTTACCAACTACCAAACTACCAGTAGCTGGTGTATTTTCAAGGATTGTTGAGTTTCAGTACATTTTCAAAGATGTTGACTTTCTGTGCATTTTCAAGGAATGTTGAGTTTCAAGGCAATAGAAGATTACTGCTGCTCATGCAGTCTTTTATAATCTTCGACTGTTTTGTGATATCAAACTTTTTATCAGTGTTAGTAGAACAACAGTTAGCATACTTGCTTTTAGTATACAAGACTGTGAGTTCTACTCCCACACCATGTTGATGGAGTGCCCTTTAAGGGAGGATGAGAGAGCTGCACGTAAACCCACATGAAGTGCAGAAGGAGAGAATTATGGATATATTTTAGATGCTGAGAAAAGACAAAAGATTGAAGCAATACTGATTTCATGAATTCCAAGCATACCCTGACTTAGGAGTGGGAGGCCATTCCTGTCATGCTATTAGAAATCCTAAACACTAAGAGAAATTAAAAAGTGGGAGTAGATATAGTTTATTGATAGCAGCCTGGTTAACAATCAGTTTGTAGTTACTACAGATACATACGACTT
>NC_056737.1:1095378101-1095388101 GCF_019279795.1 Protopterus annectens
TGGGTTGTAAACAGAGGGCTTGGTAAGGCAGTCACCATTTTAAACATTTTTAAGGTGTGATGTAAGGATGGGTTGTAAACAGAGGGCTTGGTAAGGCAGTCACCATTTTAAACATTTTTAAGGTGTGATGTAAGGCTGGGTTGTAAACAGAGGGCTTGGTAAGGCAGTCACCATTTTAAACATTTTTAAGGTGTGATGTAAGGCTGGGTTGTAAACAGAGGGCTTCGTAAAGCAGTCAACATTTTAAACATTTTTAAGGTGTGATGTAAGGCTGGGTTGTAAACAGAGGGCTTGGTAAAGCAGTCACCATTTTAAAATTTTTTAAGGTGTGATGTAAGGCTGGATTGTAAACAGAGGGCTTGGTAAAGCAATCACCATTTTAAACATTTTTAAGGTATGATGTAAGGCTGGGTTGTAAACAGAGGGCTTGGTAAGGCAGTCACCATTTTAAACATTTTTAAGGTGTGATGTAAGGCTGGGTTGTAAACAGAGGGCTTGGTAAAGCAGTCACCATTTTAAACATTTTTAAGGTGTGATGTAAGGCTGGGTTGTAAACAGAGGGCTTGGTAAAGCAGTCACCATTTTAAACATTTTTAAGGTGTGATGTAAGGCTGGGTTGTAAACAGAGGGCTTGGTAAGGCAGTCACCATTTTAAACATTTTTAAGGTGTGATGTAAGGCTGGGTTGTAAACAGAGGGCTTGGTAAAGCAGACACCATTTTAAACATTTTAAGGTGTGATGTAAGGCTGGGTTGTAAACAGAGGGCTTGGTAAAGCAGTCACCATTTTAAACATTTTTAAGGTGTGATGTAAGGCTGGGTTGTAAACAGAGGGCTTGGTAAAGCAGTCACCATTTTAAACATTTTTAAGGTGTGATGCAAGGCTGGGTTGTAAACAGAGGGCTTGGTAAAGCAGTCACCATTTTAAACATTTTTAAGGTGTGATGCAAGGCTGGGTTTTAAACAGAGGGCTTGGTAAAGCAGTCGCCATTTTAAACATTTTTAAGGTGTGATGTAAGGCTGGGTTTTAAACAGAGGGCTTGGTAAAGCAGTCGCCATTTTAAACATTTTTAAGGTGTGATGTAAGGCTGGGTTGTAAACAGAGGGCTTGGTAAAGCAGTCACCATTTTAAACATTTTTAAGGTGTGATGTAAGGCTGGGCTGTAAACAGAGGGCTTGGTAAAGCAGTCACCATTTTAAACATTTTTAAGGTGTGATGTAAGGCTGGGTTGTAAACAGAGGGCTTGGTAAAGCAGTCACCATTTTAAACATTTTTAAGGTGTGATGTAAGGCTGGGTTGTAAACAGAGGGCTTGGTAAAGCAGTCACCATTTTAAACATTTTAAGGTGTGATGTAAGGCTGGGTTGTAAACAGAGGGCTTGGTAAAGCAGTCACCATTTTAAACATTTTTAAGGTGTGATGTAAGGCTGGGTTGTAAGCAGAGGGCTTGGGAAAGCAGTCACCATTTTAAACATTTTTAAGGTGTGATGTAAGGCTGGGTTGTAAACAGAGGGCTTGGTAAAGCAGTCACCATTTTAAACATTTTTAAGGTGTGATGTAAGGCTGGGTTGTAAACAGAGGGCTTGGTAAAGCAGTCACCATTTTAAACATTTTTAAGGTGTGATGTAAGGCTGGCTTGTAAACAGAGGGCTTGGGAAAGCAGTCACCATTTTAAACATTTTTAAGGTGTGATGTAAGGCTGGGTTGTAAACAGAGGCTTGGTAAAGCAGTCACCGTTTTAAACATGTTTAAGGTGTGATGTAAGGCTGGGTTGTAAACAGAGGGCTTGGGAAAGCAGTCACCGTTTTAAACATTTTTAAGGTGTGATGTAAGGCTGGGTTGTAAACAGAGGGCTTGGGAAAGCAGTCACCATTTTAAACATATTTAAGGTGTGATGTAAGGCTGGGTTGTAAACAGAGGGCTTGGTAAAGCAGTCACCATTTTAAACATTTTTAAGGTGTTATGTAAGGCTGGGTTGTAAACAGAGGGCTTGGTAAAGCAGTCACCATTTTAAACATTTTTAAGGTGTGATGTAAGGCTGGGTTGTAAACAGAGGGCTTGGTAAAGCAGTCACCATTTTAAACATTTTTATGGTGTGATGTAAGGCTGGGTTGTAAACAGAGGGCTTGGCAAAGCAGTCACCATTTTAAACATGTTTAAGGTGTGATGTAAGGCTGGGTTGTAAACAGAGGGCTTGGTAAAGCAGTCACCATATTAAACATTTTAAAGGTGTGATGTAAGGCTGGGTTGTAAACAGAGGGCTTGGTAAAGCAGTCACCATTTTAAACATTTTAAGGTGTGATGTAAGGCTGGGTTTTAAACAGAGGGCTTGGTAAAGCAGTCACCATTTTAAACATTTTAAGGTGTGATGTAAGGCTGGGTTGTAAACAGAAAGCTTGGGAAAGCAGTCACCATTTTAAACATTTTTAAGGTGTGATGTAAGGCTGTGTTGTAAACAGAGGGCTTGGGAAAGCAGTCACCATTTTAAACATTTTTAAGGTGTGATGTAAGGCTGGGTTGTAAACAGAGGGCTTGGTAAAGCAGTCACCATTTTAAACATTTTTAAGGTGTGATGTAAGGCTCGGTTGTAAACAGAGGGCTTGGTAAAGCAGTCACCATTTTAAACATTTTTAAGGTGTGATGTAAGGCTGGGGTGTAAAAAGAGGGCTTGGTAAGGCAGTCACCATTTTAAACATTTTTAAGGTGTGATGTAAGGCTGGGTTGTAAACAGAGGGCTTGGTAAAGCAGTCACCATTTTAAACATTTTTAAGGTGTGATGTAAGGCTGGGTTGTAAACAGAGGGCTTGGTAAGGCAGTCACCATTTTAAACATTTTTAAGGTGTGATGTAAGGCTGGGTTGTAAACAGAGGGCTTGGTAAGGTAGTCACCATTTTAAACATTTTTAAGGTGTGATGTAAGGCTGGGTTGTAAACAGACGGCTTGATAAGGCAGTCACTATTTTAAACATTTTTAAGGTGTGATGTAAGGCTGGGTTGTAAACTTGGGCTTGGTAAGGCAGTCACCATTTTAAACATTTTTAAGGTGTGATGTAAGGCTGGGTTGTAAACAGAGGGCTTGGTAAAGCAGTCACTATTTTAAACATTTTTAAGGTGTGATGTAAGGCTGGGTTGTAAACTTGGGCTTGGTAAGGCAGTCACCATTTTAAACATTTTTAAGGTGTGATGTAAGGCTGGGTTGTAAACAGAGGGCTTGGTAAAGCAGTCACCATTTTAAACATTTTTAAGGTGTGATGTAAGGCTGGGTTGTAAACAGAGGGCTTGGGAAAGCAGTCACCATTTTAAACATTTTTAAGGTGTGATGTAAGGCTGGGTTGTAAACAGAGGGCTTGGGAAAGCAGTCACCATTTTAAACATTTTTAAGGTGTGATGTAAGGCTGGGTTGTAAACAGAGGGCTTGTTAAAGCAGTCACCATTTTAAACATTTTTAAGGTGTCATGTAAGTCTGGGTAGTAAACAGAGGGATTGGTAAAGCAGTCACCATTTTAAACATTTTTAAGGTGTGATGTAAGGCTGGGTTGTAAACAGAGGGCTTGGTAAAGCAGTCACCATTTTAAACATTTTTAAGGTGTGATGTAAGGCTGGGTTGTAAACAGAGGGCTTGGTAAAGCAGTCACCATTTTAAACATTTTTAAGGTGTGATGTAAGGCTGGCTTGTAAAAAGAGGGATTGGTAAAGCAGTCAACATTTTAAACATTTTTAAGGTGTGATGTAAGGCTGGGTTGTAAAGAGAGGGCTTGGGAAAGCAGTCACCATTTTAAACATTTTTAAGGTGTGATATAAGGCTGGGTTGTAAACAGAGGGCTTGGGAAAGCAGTCACCATTTTAAACATTTTTAAGGTGTGATGTAAGGCTGGGTTGTAAACAGAGGGCTTGGTAAAGCAGTCACTATTTTAAACATTTTTAAGGTGTGATGTAAGGCTGGGTTGTAAACAGAGGGCTTGGTAAGGCAGTCACCATTTTAAACATTTTTAAGGTGTGATGTAAGGCTGGGTTGTAAACAGTGGGCTTGGTAAAGCAGTCACCATTTTAAACATTTTTAAGGTGTGATGTAAGGCTGGGTTGTAAACAAAGGGCTTGGTAAAGCAGTCACCATTTTAAACATTTTTAAGGTGTGATGTAAGGCTGGGTTGTAAACAGAGGGCTTGGTAAAGCAGTCACCATTTTAAACATTTTTAAGGTGTGATGTAAGGCTGGGTTGTAAACAGAGGGCTTGGCAAAGCAGTCACCATTTTAAACATTTTTAAGGTGTGATGTAAGGCTGGGTTGTAAACAGAGGGCTTGGTAAAGCAGTCACCATTTTAAACATTTTAAGGTGTGATGTAAGGCTGGGTTGTAAACAGAGGGCTTGGTAAAGCAGTCACCATTTTAAACATTTTTAAGGTGTGATGTAAGGCTGGGTTGTAAACAGAGGGCTTGGTAAGGCAGTCACCATTTTAAACATTTTTAAGGTGTGATGTAAGGCTGGGTTGTAAACAGAGGGCTTGGTAAGGCAGTCACCATTTTAAACATTTTAAGGTGTGATGTAAGGCTGGGTTGTAAACAGAGGGCTTGGTAAAGCAGTCACCATTTTAAACATTTTAAGGTGTGATGTAAGGCTGGGTTGTAAACAGAGGGCTTGGTAAAGCAGTCACCATTTTAAACATTTTAAGGTGTGATGTAAGGCTGGGTTGTAAACAGAGGGCTTGGTAAAGCAGTCACCATTTTAAACATTTTTAAGGTGTGATGTAAGGCTGGGTTGTAAACAGAGGGCTTGGTAAAGCAGTCACCATTTTAAACATTTTTAAGGTGTGATGTAAGGCTGGGTTGTAAACAGAGGGCTTGGTAAGGCAGTCACCATTTTAAACATTTTAAGGTGTGATGTAAGGCTGGGTTGTAAACAGAGGGCTTGGTAAAGCAGTCACCATTTTAAACATTTTTAAGGTGTGATGTAAGGCTGGGTTGTAAACAGAGGGCTTGGTAAAGCAGTCACCATTTTAAACATTTTAAGGTGTGATGTAAGGCTGGGTTGTAAACAGAGGGCTTGGTAAAGCAGTCACCATTTTAAACATTTTTAAGGTGTGATGTAAGGCTGGGTTGTAAACAGAGGGCTTGGTAAAGCAGTCACCATTTTAAACATTTTTAAGGTGTGATGTAAGGCTGGGTTGTAAACAGAGGGCTTGGTAAAGCAGTCACCATTTTAAACATTTTAAGGTGTGATGTAAGGCTGGGTTGTAAACAGAGGGCTTGGTAAAGCAGTCACCATTTTAAACATTTTAAGGTGTGATGTAAGGCTGGGTTGTAAACAGAGGGCTTGGTAAAGCAGTCACCATTTTAAACATTTTAAGGTGTGATGTAAGGCTGGGTTGTAAACAGAGGGCTTGGTAAAGCAGTCACCATTTTAAACATTTTTAAGGTGTGATGTAAGGCTGGGTTGTAAACAGAGGGCTTGGTAAAGCAGTCACCATTTTAAACATTTTAAGGTGTGATGTAAGGCTGGCTTGTAAACAGAGGGCTTGGGAAAGCAGTCACCATTTTAAACATTTTTAAGGTGTGATGTAAGGCTGGGTTGTAAACAGAGGGCTTGGTAAAGCAGTCACCGTTTTAAACATGTTTAAGGTGTGATGTAAGGCTGGGTTGTAAGCAGAGGGCTTGGGAAAGCAGTCACCATTTTAAACATTTTTAAGGTGTGATGTAAGTCTGGGTTGTAAACAGAGGGCTTGGTAAAGCAGTCACCATTTTAAACATTTTTATGGTGTGATGTAAGGCTGGGTTGTAAACAGAGGGCTTGGCAAAGCAGTCACCATTTTAAACATGTTTAAGGTGTGATGTAAGGCTGGGTTGTAAACAGAGGGCTTGGTAAAGCAGTCACCATTTTAAACATTTTAAAGGTGTGATGTAAGGCTGGGTTGTAAACAGAGGGCTTGGTAAAGCAGTCACCATTTTAAACATTTTTAAGGTGTGATGTAAGGCTGGGTTGTAAACAGAGGGCTTGGTAAAGCAGTCACCATTTTAAACATTTTTAAGGTGTGATGTAAGGCTGGGTTGTAAACAGAAAGCTTGGGAAAGCAGTCACCATTTTAAACATTTTTACGGTGTGATGTAAGGCTGTGTTGTAAACAGAGGGCTTGGGAAAGCAGTCACCATTTTAAACATTTTTAAGGTGTGATGTAAGGCTGGGTTGTAAACAGAGGGCTTGGTAAAGCAGTCACCATTTTAAACATTTTTAAGGTGTGATGTAAGGCTCGGTTGTAAACAGAGGGCTTGGTAAAGCAGTCACCATTTTAAACATTTTTAAGGTGTGATGTAAGGCTGGGGTGTAAACAGAGGGCTTGGTAAGGCAGTCACCATTTTAAACATTTTTAAGGTGTGATGTAAGGCTGGGTTGTAAACAGAGGGCTTGGTAAAGCAGTCACCATTTTAAACATTTTTAAGGTGTGATGTAAGGCTGGGTTGTAAACAGAGGGCTTGGTAAGGCAGTCACCATTTTAAACATTTTTAAGGTGTGATGTAAGGCTGGGTTGTAAACAGAGGGCTTGGGAAAGCAGTCACCATTTTAAACATTTTTAAGGTGTGATGTAAGGTGGGTTGTAAACAGAGGGCTTGGTAAAGCAGTCACCATTTTAAACATTTTTAAGGTGTGATGTAAGGCTGGGTTGTAAACAGAGGGCTTGGGAAATCAGTCACCATTTTAAACATTTTTAAAGTGTGATGTAAGGCTGGTTTGTAAACAGAGGGCTTGGGAAAGCAGTCACCATTTTAAACATTTTTAAGGTGTGATGTAAGGCTGGGTTGTAAACAGAGGGCTTGGTAAAGCAGTCACCATTTTAAACATTTTTAAGGTGTGATGTAAGGCTGGGTTGTAAACAGAGGGCTTGGTAAAGTAGTCACCATTTTAAACATTTTTAAGGTGTGATGTAAGGCTGGGTTGTAAACAGAGGGCTTGGTAAAGCAGTCACCATTTTAAACATTTTAAGGTGTGATGTAAGGCTGGGTTGTAAACAGAGGGCTTGGTAAAGCAGTCACCATTTTAAACATTTTTAAGGTGTGATGTAAGGCTGGGTTGTAAACAGAGGGCTTGGTAAAGCAGTCACCATTTTAAACATTTTAAGGTGTGATGTAAGGCTGGGTTGTAAACAGAGGGCTTGGTAAAGCAGTCACCATTTTAAACATTTTAAGGTGTGATGTAAGGCTGGGTTGTAAACAGAGGGCTTGGTAAAGCAGTCACCATTTTAAACATTTTAAGGTGTGATGTAAGGCTGGGTTGTAAACAGAGGGCTTGGTAAAGCAGTCACCATTTTAAACATTTTTAAGGTGTGATGTAAGGCTGGGTTGTAAACAGAGGGCTTGGTAAAGCAGTCACCATTTTAAACATTTTTAAGGTGTGATGTAAGGCTGGGTTGTAAACAGAGGGCTTGGTAAAGCAGTCACCATTTTAAACATTTTTAAGGTGTGATGTAAGGCTGGCTTGTAAACAGAGGGCTTGGTAAAGCAGTCACCATTTTAAACATTTTTAAGGTGTGATGTAAGGCTGGCTTGTAAACAGAGGGCTTGGTAAAGCAGTCACCATTTTAAACATTTTTAAGGTGTGATGTAAGGCTGGCTTGTAAACAGAGGGCTTGGTAAAGCAGTCACCATTTTCTTCTTCTGCTGCTTCTTCGACTGCGGTGGCTTGACTGGAGAAACTAGCTGCAGTGTCTGCGCCCTTTTACATACATCAGAATGTCCGATAGGAAGCAAAGACAATCGAGAGGATTTTCAAGTAGAAACAACGGCAGTACTGCAAAATCTTTTGCATCTGCTAGCTTCCTTTCATTGCCCCAATGCTAGTCTCACTTTGGGGATCAATTACAATAGAGAGCGTAATCAAAAAAAAAAACGAATGAAGAATGTCGAAATGATTTTGCAGTACTGCCATTTTTTCTACTTGAAAATCCCCTTGATTGTCTTTGCTTCCTATCAGATGCTCAAAACACTGCAGCTAGTTTCTCCAGTCAAGCCACTGATGTTAGATTTTATCGGGTTTCTGCATACTTACTTACTTCTTTTTGTGTAAGAACCGTAGCTTACAAGCTGTGCCTCATACAAGACATCCAGAAAAAGCAGAAGAAGAAGACGGTGATATACTGCTATTGCAAATGACCCGCTTGTCGTCTTTGGAATCTGCCATAATTTTATTCTGCCCTGCTTCTTCTTCTTATTTTCCATGAAGTTAACACGGTAAAGGAGGATGCTACCAAGGAAGAGAACTTTGGCCATTAGTCCAGTTACTCTGTCATAACCAAAGTGCTACAAAAAGTGAATTGGACTTCACACACCCCTTTTTAGTTTAGTAAACAGTTGTTTTGTGAGAATATCAGGAACTACACGGGGTTACAAATATGCTTGTGTTAATACGTAAGTACCATATATATATATATGTATATATATATATATATATATATATATATATATATATATATATGTATATGTATATATATATATATATATATATATATATATATATATATATATATATGGGTATCTGTATATCTGTAGACATATATGTAAATATATATATATATATATATATATATATATATATATAAAATATATGTACACATATACATACCTATATATGCAGTACATTCAGGCATCAGGTCCACAATCTCTAACTGTCCTTCCTGCACGGCTGCACTGTTCTGCCTTGCTACAACACAGACAGGTGCCACATATGAATACAGACTAACATTAGGGGGTATATAAAGGGCCAGATTGCAGGTAAGCCTATTACACACCTATGGCATTTCAGCATGCTATAATACATGTTAACCTGAATGTCCTGCAAGTGGTGGGCTCTGGAACACACATGCCCATCATTTTTGTATTACTTCCAGCACCAGCTATTGGCCATTGTAATATACATCCTTTCCATTACACAACACGCACTATGTTGGCTTACATCTTGTCAGTCGGTGCTGCTCTGCACAGTTGACGGGTATGACCCACTACCCACAGGGTCAGACTCTAATGTCCATAGCAGTTGTTTAGCTGAACATCATTACAACAGCAACACCTGATGGCACATACATACCCCAGTATTATGGACCAAGTACTACAGTCATTTACATGTGTATATATTTCACATACGTGATGTGGGAATGAGGTCTGTTTTGAATGGTGTCCTTGTAGGAGTTTTTTTTTTCTCCTTGACTATGGCCTTAGCCTGCTTCCTTTGTCTCTCCCTCTCTCTCTCTCTCTCTCTCTCTCTCTCCCTAGTAAATGGATTGAGCTGCTTGGAATAGATTGCAGCATGGCTTTTGTAGGTGATGCACATGATCAGGTGATGGCCTCTGCACCAATCAGTGTCCTCCACTTGCTACCTGCATGCAGTATGCTGTGTAGTACTTCCAATTACCACTGTCATGGCAACCCACTACTATAAGTCCCTACATCATGTGGGCATGGTCCCTTTACCTTTACTGTATGGTGGACATTCTTCCTGTGTGTAGACAGCAGTGTTACAGACAGCAGGTAGCAATATCTCTTAAAAGAGAACTTGGACACTCAGGCCAGCTATATATTTGTATGAGGTTCCAGAACTACAAACAGAGTGTGAATAGTGTTGTTGTATACACTGTATAACACCAGTGTTACAGGGTGTGTGTGTACATACTAGTTTAACATGGACTGCAGTCTGTCTGCATAGCTCTCAACTGTGTGCCTATCCACTTGATGGCCAGAGGTGTGTCTGTTATGTTTTGCCTGTCCACCACACAGGTCTTGTGTCAGATATATCACTGGCAGTGTGTGTGTTGAGTGCTATCAGCACATGGCTACATCCTTTTCTGTTTCTGACTTCATATTCCTGACTAAGGGTATGTTGCAGACTATCCTGTAACACCAGCGACTTGCTTAGTGTATGACAACACTCTTTCACATATGGGCCTGTGTTCCAGCCTCTGTCCTCCACCTACATACCAGGCTTTGTCCATATGACATGCTGTCAGGGGTTATGTAGTGGGCT
>NC_056737.1:1095390601-1095419563 GCF_019279795.1 Protopterus annectens
GTTAGACGTTGCCCGTTCGATTCTCAGTTAGAGCGTCTTCTGTGTGGCGACATGCGTGAACGGGCATTCCTTCGTTGAAGGTTGTGCGTTAGGCCCAGCAAGCCAGCACGTAAAACTCTACTGCCAATCATCAGCGGACCGGAGTTTCGCTGTGGCGACCCCTAACTGGGAAAAGCCGAAAGATACAACAACAACTAGATACTACTAAATAGACTACCAAAAGTAAGTATGTAATCTAACACAATATAGTAGTTTAAAATCTTGTTCAAAGATCCCAAGTGTTTGATGACAAGACACCCTTTCTTCTTTTGAAACTGTTACAATATGAATATCACAATCGTTATTTCTCTGACCACTATTATTTAACATATTTATAAGCAACATGCATACAATAACAATACAATAATAAGTTACAATACTTCAACAGTTATACAGCTCTACTCTGTGTTCAGCAGCATGAGTTCCAAAACCTAAGGTTGGGAGGGTGGCTTAATGGCTAAGGTGTTTGCCTTACAAACACAAGGTGCAGGGTTTGAGTCTCACAAGGGATAATTGGCTAAGCTTAAAATGGCTCGCAAGGGCAGTTAGCTTAGTACTGAACTATGAACCTATTAACAAAACTTTACTTTAGTCACCGTGAAACATGGCCACTGACTCACACCTAATAGTGAGCACCAAGAAAACTAAATTGATCTTCTTTGGCTCTAAAGCTGCACTCATATCAACTAGTGATTTCAAAATTCTATCCTTAAATAAAACCCTGATAGAAAAAGTATGAGATAGCTTTTCAGACGCAGTTAATAATGACCAGTGCCCTGATATCCGGTGGTCAGATCTTACTAACATTTATAAAACACACCTACAAAAACTCAAGACAGACCTTATAATAAAATAGCCAATCAGCCAAGCAAAACCCACCACTGTGTGGCACTACAAAAAAAAAAAAAAGTCGTTATTACTAACCAACTAAAGACAGTTCACAGTATTTGATACAAATCTGACAAATGTCCAACAACAGCCAAGTTTATATAAAAATACAAACGTCATACAAAATCATCTTATTAGATTTTATAAGAGAAAAATGCTAATAAAATTATAAAATTATACAAGATTTTTCTTAAATTATTATTAAATAATATAGTATTAATGCAATTAATATTAATATAATGAATAAATTATAATGTATATTATTTATATTAATGTGTAATTAATTGTGTTCATATATATAATTAATATAATTAATCATTTGCATTATTATTTTAATTGATATTTTAGGGCGATTATACCATATTTCATCTCATAAGAAGACAGTGATCTCATAAGATCACAAGATCAAACTTTCATACATACAATCAAAGGCAACACTCACTTTGGCACGTTCCCATATTCTTTATTCCTAGCTAAATGTTAGGAAACCTTCATACTGAAACCTAAGTAGAACCCAAACTTTGACTATTTATGGCCAAACTAATGCAGCACCATAAAACTACTTGACTGTAAATGTAATATCCACTAATCACCTCAGAACAACTAAACTAGTGAACTCCAGCAAAATACAACAATAATAATGTCTTGCACTGACAATCTACTGATTAAACCTTAACAAAATACAATACTCACTAATAAATATGATTATATGTTCTTTGCATTTAATTTTTACACACACAGCACACAGATTATCTCTGTCTATCATCACTCAGGATAATAATACATTTTTCTCACCTTATTATACTAACCTTCACTCTTTTTTTACATGTTACCACTGCAATTACTAAGCCATCCTTCCAAATTTCACCAAACCATTACTAAACATTTTAACCTTCTAACATATATAAGCCTTTCTCTTCATAACAAATAGTTGTCTCACTTTTGTACATGATCATCTGTAAAAACATATATAGCTTCCCATCAAATACTCAAATTATCAAAAGTTTGATTTCTTAAAATCTTGCAAAAAGAGTTTGAAAATTCACTTTTCCAACTTTTCCAGTAATTGATTGTGTGAGATTGTGGTACACTGGAGACTGGGAATTTGCCCTTTTCCCACTGAGTTGGTATATATAAGTAGCAGGGATCTGGGGGCATCAGGGGGCTTGCCCTGCCAAAAAAAAAATTGTTTTTCTTTTTGTTTGTTTTTTTTAATCTTGTAGATTAAATTTTTACTTGATGTTTAAATTCTCAAGCATTTGACAGTTCAAGCCCTTGACATATGTATACATGCAAATATATGGACTCTTTTCTTCAGCAGAGTTATATAGACTTATATAATGTGTATCTGTATTTATCTATATATATATATATGTGTGTGTGTGTGTGTGTGTGTGTGTGTGTGTGTGTGTGTGTGTGTGTGTGTGTGTGTGTGTGTGTGTGTGTGTATATATATGGTTCTACTTTGTTTCATTGAAATCTCATTTCACTGAATTTGAATTCACCCTGAGGAAATTGCTGAAAACTTAAATTACTAAAAACTAATTTCACTAAATCTCATTTCACTGAAGTGAACTACTGGCACTGTGTAGGATACTGTAAGGCAAGTAAAAGATATATGCCCTTTTCCCCACTGTAGTGCAATCCTGGAGTTAGTATATATAGTTAGGGGGGTGTGGGGGACAACCCCTCACCTAGTTTGATTTCATATTATATTTCACCGAAAGCTTCAAAACAATACATTTTAAACCATAGACATGCATACTTACAACACCAATGCCTAACAATTTCCAGAAGACAATATATAACCAAACTAAATGGGGGACTACACCCTCCACATCCCCCAATGTGGGGGGCTGTGTCCTCCCACCCCCCAATTATATACTAAGTCTAGGATCGCACTACAGTGGGGAAAAGTACATATACCTCCTACTTGCCTTGCAGTACTGTACACAGTGCCAGTACTTCACTTCAGTGAAACGAGTTTTCAGTAATTTGAGCTTTTAGTGATTTGGTCAGGCTGAATTCAAATTCAGTGAAATGAGCGTTCAATGAAACAAAGCAGACCACATATATATATATATATATATATATATATATATATATATATAGATATAGGTTTACCTTTATATTGTCGGAAATGACAATATCGATCGCGGTTTTGTGAGAACCAAAAGCGCAAATTTTAAACTGGAAAAGTCTCTGTAGTTCGAAGATCAGCAAATCAAACAGCAGGTTCACTCATTTTTCAAACTGCAATGTCGAAGATGCATCGTAATGAATGGGGGCAAGCCCTCCTACACCCCCCATGTAGGGGGCTGTGCCCCCACCCCCCTACTTTTATATACCAACTCCAAGATCGCACTACAGTGGGAAAAGGTTAATTTCCCGATCCCCGCTATAGTGCACTCCACACCGAACATGTCGAATCTGCAATGAGCGAATGCCAATGTGCATTCACTCATTGCACATTTGGACAATTTTTTTTTTGAGGTATTGCCAATTTGGGAACTACCTTTCGCATATAGTGGATTCGCCCAAGTGCATAACGCACTTATGAAGGTAAACTATATATATATATATATATATATATATATATATATATATATATATATATATATATATATATATATCAATATACTCTTTTGCATTATTTTGCAGACACATAACTTTATGCATTCAGCATTGTAATATAATACTATATCTGTAAAAAGTTCTCTCTATATTTTTGTTTTTTTACGCTTAAATTTATACTTATATATTAATAGAGTTTTTTGCTCTAAGCCTTAGCAGTAAAGGGACTTGTGGCTCAGTTATATTATCCACACTGGCAAATGGAAATAGATAAATAAATGATAGAATCAATGAATCTATCAAGCGATATCAAGGGACTGTGGATAACTACATTTGCTGGTGATCACAAACTGGCAATAAAATCAAATTCCATTCTTACACTCAGGTTTTCTAAGAAGGAATGGAGCAAACAAATGATTGGTGTGCTGTCCATAGGCTCACTCTCAACACTAATAAATGTAGTATTGTTTCTTTTGGTAAATCAAGTTACCACCCATTTAAATTTGACCCCATTGTGAAAGACTTGGGTACTTTGGTCACCATATCACTGTCGTTGTAAGAAAATCCTTGCACCTTGGACAGCTTATCCTTCAGGGTATCCCTTAAATGTATGGAGGAGTTATTGTTCTATCTTAATCCTCCCTTATTAGGTCCATCATTGAGTATAATGCCTTCTTTGTATGTACCTACTTAACACCTAAACACATAACCCAACTCAACATAACTCAATGCTTTCTCACAAAAATAATCTCCAATATTACCGTGCTTAACTGCTGTAAGAGAGACGAAAGTTATACCCCTGTATTCATTCCTCTCTGGGCTCTTAAGGGGTAATCTCTGTTTAGACTTCTATGCTATGAACAACACAACACCCTTCCTTTATCTAAATAGAATTGCTAGCAAAGCAAGCACCCAACCTAGAGATGTAAACCTGTAACTCCACTTTAACCATACCAGCTGGTCTGACAGGTATCCAGTCTAACATATCCCTCATTTCTGGGATAGGCTTCCATTACATATTAGAGTACATCGATAGCAACCTTTAAACCAGTCTGGGTGACTGAAATGGTGATACAGATTTTCTCCTGGTATATGTGGGGGGTAATATACATAATGGGGGACATTATTACTCTCCCACTAATAATGGGGGATAATGGTCTTCCTGGTAGTAAGCTTAGTAAGAACCCATGAACCTATGCTTTTTTTCTGAATTCACAGACTATAGTTCAGTGTCTGTAAGGCTTATGCTGATTTGTCTGACAAGCCTTCCCAAATATGAACCATGGTCACTGACCCAATATAAGGTACAGACTTTGACCATCTATAAATTATGCCAGGGGACAGTCTAGGAACACAACTGCAGTTTCTCACATAGACATCAGCAAGTGTAGAACTACTCAACTCTTCATGTTTATCAAAAGCATGTTTATGAGCTCACTGAGTTTGTTTTTTCTTTTCTGGATTTTTGATTTCAGATCTGAACAAATCAGATCAAATGTTTTTCTAACCCTTCTAGTCATAAGCATTTGTGCTACATATAAACAGTCTGTCATCTGAGTGGCAATTCTGTAACTGTCACAGAACCACAACAACCTTGTTTTCAGCTTCACATTTGACTTTTCTTATCCATTTCTTTAAAGTCTGTACAACCTTCTGTGTCATGTCACTAGGTAAAGTGCAAAATGGTGCAGTAGTTAAGTTGTGCCTTTCATTCTTTTCATAGAAAAGGTTAGAAATTCTGCACTGATGAAACAAGATTCATTAAAGGACAGTAACAGTTCTTGAATACTACATATGCTAAACTTGTCTGAGTCTTTCAGTTGTGGCATGTAAAGAAGCAGAGTTCATGGCTGACATATCCATCCCCTTTGAATACACATCTAACAAAACTAAAAGTACTTTTCCAAAGAACCGACCAGCATCTTCGACATGCAGTCTAGCCCATGTCATCTTGGCCCATTTTTAATGGTGTAAAGATGAAGTTGGTGATAATTTACTGCTTTCTCGATATTCACCACACACCTTCACTTCTTTTTTCATATATCCACACCAGGTCACTGTATGTACGACTTGATTAAACATTTCAGTCCTGACATTTCAGGATGACTATAATGTAATGTGACCTTAAAGATATGCTATGATACCAGACCCCACAGTATGCAGCCATCTGTGGCATTTAATGTTAATATTCGGGAATAGTTTTGCATTAACGTCGATTGTTATTTAGGCCACTCAATCGAGTTATAGTCATGGTATTGTGATAAAGTTACATCTCCGACAGCTTTGTATGTAATGGGATACTCTTTAGAATGTTTAACATCAATACCTGAACTGGTATGTCCATGTCTATGTGCTTTTTGAGATGCAGATGTGCAACATGCCAGCCTGTATTCTCAGAATATTCCAATACTGCAGGAAATGTATTATAATTTAATGTATTTTTTGAATAAGCATCAGCAGAGTGGGGAAGGTTGTAAAGTCTTTGTGTGGTGACATGACAAATCACAGTTTTGTGGGGATTACTATGTTTTATTGGAAATATAAATAAATAGGTAGGTACTGCAGACAGACACACGTGCGTGCACACTCACACACGCTGACAACTTTTTGTGCATATGTTTGAGAGTCTACATGGGTATGAGAGGGAGAGGGACACTTGTACAATGTGATGGCCGACAAGTAAAAACAACAGAATAAAGCAGGCTGTGTGCACTTCATTTTCATAGCAGTATGCACACATTATAAACATTTGGCAGTGACATGGGTAAACCAGCAGCTCCGGATGCTCTGATTTGCATCTCAGTGTTGATATGGCAATTTTCACAAGCTGGATGCATACCAACCCATTAAGCAGAAAGTACAACCTATGTCTTTTGTTAGAAATAATTAAAAACATTTCCATGAAGGAACTGGCAGGCATTGCATGCTGTAATATTTGTGTACAAATGACCATGCTAGGCACACAAGACTGACCACACAACCAAGAGATGATTGATAACAGAATGAAATTAGATTAAAGGCTCACAGCAGGGCAGTATGCTTTCACATGCCTTACAGCTGTACCTGGTAATGGGGGCTATATGAATGCACCACAAAGGCATGCAAACACACTCATCACTTATATGTTTGTGTTTGCATGTGTCTCTGTGTGTGTAGTGACAGTATTTTTGCTTGCTAATGCATGTAGGAAGTGCTGCACTATTATGATATACCTGATGTTCAAGGATGGACAACCCAATCCATGAAATTTCTAACCTGGATGAGCACCATTACTGTTTCAAAAGGACTAGACAACATTTTGACCTCATGAGTCTGCCCCAATGTCTGTGATGTCACAGTACTAACGTTCAAAATCCTAATGACCTTTGTTACAGAGAGAAGAAACCACATTTATTTGTTACAGCAACTAAATATATCAGCTTTATTCTGGTTACACTGTAGGCAGGGTTATGAGAACAATTTTAGAATTATGCTTTATTTTTCAGCACAGTATGTGGCCAAGTTTATTTATAGCTCTGTGTACATGTCTGGTCACAACCTACAGAGCTATGTCTGTGCTGTTATGTGATATTCCAAAGAGACATGGTGGGTGGCTTGGCGACTCTGAACACACACACACACACACACACACACACACACACACACACACACACACACACGCACACACAGGCGCGCACACACACACACACACACACACACACACACACACACACACACACACACACACACACATTGCACATCACTATTCATTATAGTTAACAATCTGGGCAAAAAAAAAAGCAGAACAGAGCAGACTCCCTGTGCTCTGTAGTGTTCTGTTCTTCCCTGCTTCACTTTGCAGCGTTTTAATGCTCGTGTCTATAACACTTGCTGCTCAGTTTTGCATTACTAGTATTGCGCATTACACAAGACCATACTGCACAGCCTCACATACTATGTAAATGAGGTATGATCTGCATCATTGGAGTAATAGCCCTCCAGTGAACACCATGTTTATGGATTTCAACTCAGGTCTGAATATGATCAACACAGCCAAAACAATACCAATATTTACGAAATCTTTGTATTACAAAATGAGAATATGTTCACGTCAGTACTTTTGTTTAGCATGCATTAGTGTTTGAAACATAAATCCAGGGCATTTCTCAGTAAAATAGGTATTTTACATATAGTCATGCACTCTACCTTGCCTGCCAGTTAGTACAGAGGACTACAGCTTTAAGTTGTATTTAAGCAAGTTTCCTGTGGTCAAGGGTTTGATTCCCTCAGGCTTCAGTTTCCTACACTGTGACTTTGAGTAAGTCACTGGACCAGATAGTGCTCTGAGGACATTGGATTTGGCCCTTTAATTCTCTTCTGAACTGTAATCCTAGTAAGAATCTAGGAAGGTGTCTCTTAGTACAATCAGGTATTTTACATGCAAGCATATACGTATTTGAGGTATTTCGCAGTACAGTCAGGTATTTTGCATGTAAGCGCATAACCTTCTCATGTTTCTCAGTACAATTGGGTATTTTTTCATGTAAACACACCATTTTCAAGTATTTCTCAGTATAATCATGTATTTTTGTACAATTAGGTATTCTGGATATGAAAACACATCCTTTGGTAAAAGGGGAAGCATTGTAGTAAAACATTGACTTTTTATCAATTGACTAATGAAGTAACAGCCTTTTAGACAACTGAAATTCTTATTCTTGTACTTTTCCCTGTGTTTGTGTCACAGCCTTGTGTAGCAAATACTGCAAAAGGTTTAACAAAGCTACAAAGTTTGAAAATATTTGTTAAACAATTCTGTAAACCCAAAGCTGCATTTATCGGAGTAATATTTTAACATCTAAAAGAGATGAAGCCTCCACGATACCTTTTGGTTGAGTCTGTGCAGCGTGAAAGTTATGTGCATGAAGATGGACAGCAAAAAAAATGAGCGATGGGGACAGGGATAGCTCAGGGAAGGTGAAATTGACGAAGGCTGTCCATCGTATGCATATTACATAAATGGGGTTGAAATCAGCTGCCACATCAAGGAGTTTGAAAGTGAAACGTAATAAGCATCTGGAGGGAGGGGTAATGGAACAGCAGACAAATCTTTTGTAACTATTTTATCAATTCTGGTACAAGTGTAGTCGTTTTACTAAGCAGAGATTGAAATGTCAAAAAGTTAAACTGCTGGGGGGAATAACTATTATAAAGTACCTGTGGCAGTGAATTTCAGGTTTTGGATATGTCAAACATGGAGGCTGAGTTTCCATGGTGATTTTTCCATTTAGAAAACTGGAGACATAATGCTGAAGATGAATTATATAGTTGAGGAATTGCCCTTGCTATGACCAGTACCAGCACTTAAAGAATGCAGTTTTTTCAGAAGGACTCTGTGTATAATGAATATACCTCTCAACCTCTTAGGTGAAAAATCTGGACAAAGCCATAAATAAAAGTAGGACAAAGGCCCAAAAACAGGAACATTTTTTTAAATATTGCACTTACAGACTTAAAAAGTTGGTAGAATAACAGGTTTTGCATTAGCACGAATTTTCTGAAGGGTATGAAGTCTGAAACTCAAATGTTGTCGTTATTTTCTAACTTCAGTCTTTAATGATTTACCACTAATTTGCCAGAAAACCACGATTTTATGAAAAATGAACCAAAAATATAAGGGAAAAATCTGGACATTCTGTGAAAATCAGTACAATTGAGAGGTATGATGATGAATGGATGAGTAAAGAGTATTTAATTTATTAATCAAGTCAAGTTTAGGTCAAAATGATCTGGCAATGACAGGAGTACGAGTGAGGTGAATGCAAACTTGGCTACTTTATGATAGGCACTTTGCAGCTTTGACAGGGGACTATATGACCAGTTAGTATATATAGTATGTCTGTAAGACAATTAGTCCTCATAGACCACGTCAAAAAGGTTTTGAGCAAGTGTTTGAAACTATCAGGCACAAGGACTGGCGTTAAACAACATGGTAAGAGATTTCTAAGACACAGTCCCTTATGTGCAAAGAAATTCTCCTCTGATGAATCAAGTCAAACCTTCAGAATCTCAAATAATCCAAGGGTGAAAGACAGCAGACAGTGAACAGCCTAATACCAGTTAAGACGTTCCTTGAGTTAAAGGATACCCAAGTTCTGAAGGGGAAGATTTTGCATGTGAGAACGTTATAAGCAATAATATACTGAATAGTCATCCAATACAGACTGTGTAACACTGACATAATATGATGGCATCTAGATACTCCCGTAAGTAGCCATGTAGCACAATTCTGCACTGAATGTGACTGCATGATCTCAACATCCAGCAGACCCAGAAACTGAACATGAGGAGGCCAACGCATGCGTAAACGGTTCCCCTTTATAATCTTAAAATACTGAAATCTCGAATTTCAGTATCTCGAAACTATAAAGGCGAATGACTCACAATCCCAAAACCCAAAAGCACGAAACACACAATCACAAACATACATACACCATACACCACACAGCACACATACCATTCTACCCACACCACACAAACTATACAACCCTACACTACATGTAAGAAGGGGGGCAAGCCCCCTGCACCCCTAATGTGGGGGGCTGCACCCCCCACAATCCCCCTATGTATATATACCAACTCTGAGATCACACAAACAAAAAAAAAAAAAAACTCACACCCAGACATTCTACAGTCCCTCACACGCGCGCACACACACACACACACATACACACACACACACACACACACACACACACACACACACACACACACACACACACACACACATCACACATACACAAACACCAACACGTCCAACACTTACACTCATACTTCCACCTCCCTACCCTAACCCACACGTACAACTTACAAAAACACTCACAATACACTCACTCACCTTAAATTCCGGACACCATTCCAGTCAAACACTTCATGTAACGTAGTATAAATGCATAAGCGCATATTCGAGATATTCAGATTCGCACTTATGCACTTTTGCTATTTTGAAGTTTCGCCTTTATGATCTCGGGATACCTATAATTCGAGATTTCAGTATTTCAAGATTATAAAGGGGAACCGTGTAAACATAGAGCTATCAGCTGATGGCATTAGATGATTAAGGATATGTTCCTCAGATGATAACAAAAGGATTTGATGACTACAGTCCCCTGGTCTTTAGCGATGAGCTGATTATCAAGTATCACACATGAATTCCAGTTTGTCAGCATTATGGGTGATATCTGAGGAAAAAACTAGACCATAAGAATTAAGAGTGGTGGCACCAGTGACCATAGTAACCATCTTGCTGGTGTTGAGTTTCAACAGATTGTCAATCATTCAGTCAGGGATGCATTTCAAGTCAGACACAAGTTTGTTTAGGGCCAACAGAATCTTGAGAGTCTGGCTAGGGCCAGACATAATGACCAGTTTAACTGCACTTATTGCTGCCATCAAATAAATCTCATAAAAGTGTATTTTTCTGATCCCTACTTTATACTATTCTGGGTCACTGGGAAGCTGGGGCCTATCTCAGCACTCAACAGGTATATCCTGGACGGAACATCAGTTTGTGGCTAGAGGCATGCACATAAGATACACACACACACACACACACACACACACACACACACACACACACACACACACACACACACACACACACACACATGCATGCAGACATAGATGTGCACTTACACACACACACGTGCATGCAGACACACACATACACATACATACTGTACATGTGCACACGCAGACACACACACACACACACACACACACACACACACACACACACGCACACACACACACACACACACACACACACACACACACACGCACAAAATCATCAACCCCAATGTTCCCATGTTTTACATGGGGTTGGGGCATTGCATCACCTATCGCCATCTCTCTCTCAGTTCAGTGTCACTTTCATACCTTCTTTGACAGTCATGCCTAACTGTCCTAGGTCTTTTTTCATGCAGTCCAGTTATCTCTTAGAGCTGAGTGGCCTAGTGGGCTAATGCACTATATTGGATGTCTATGTTTCTTCTTGCCTTTTTCCTCTTTCTTTCAAATTTTTTTTCACCAAATTGTTTCTTGCTTTCCTGCACATGTGACTGAACCATCATAATCTCCTCTCCTTGATCTTCTCTTCAGTTGGGTCTACCATGACTTTTGCTCTGATGTTTTGCTTCTTCATCTCAGCCATAGGGTGCATTCTACCAGCCATCTCACTCACTTCATCTGTATCGCCTCATGCTTCCTCATCTGCCCCTTCTTCGCTGCTCACGATTTTGTGACACACAGTAGCACTGATTGCTCCACTTTTTTTACACCTTACTTTTCTTTTTTGGTGTTCTTCTGCCACAAGCTACTCTTGACACGCTGTGCTAATTGGCTGCAGCCCCCTCTGATCCTAGCTTTGACCTCCATATTCAGGCTGCCCTTCTCCTCAACCATCCCTTCCAGATACTTGAAACTGTTAAACTGTTATACTATTTCCCTTCTATTTCTATCTCCATTTTCCAGTTCTTTTGATTTCTCCCATTTGCTGTCATGACAACTGTATTGTCTGTACTTTGATTCATCCCAAGTACCTTCAGTTTTGCATTCTAGTCCCCTATGATTTGCTGACGTTCCTGTTTAGAGTCTGCATGTAATGCCATATCATGTCCATATAGCAACTTCACTGAGCTGTCCCCCTCTGACCTGTTTCATTTCATAGTCCATCCTTTGCATGATCAGCAGTGGCTCATAGCTGAACACTGAAGTACACCCATTCTCACTGGGAACCTCTCTGAGTGTCTGAACACTGTTTGTATTTATGTCATTGGATTCTTGTACAAACCCTTAGCAACCCTTTCAATGTTTCTGGGACTTTGAACCATCACATGACTGACATAAATCAGCTTTCTTGGGCCTTGCTTTCTCCAAGTTTAGGAATGCTCATTTAGACTTTCTTTCCCTATCTCCAGCTTCACACACACACATACACACACACACAGACACACACACACACACACACACACACACACACACACACACACACACACACACACACACACACACACACACACACACAGCCATGTGCACAACCATAAACATATAATAAACACACATACACCTGCTCATTCATGTGTACACACATAAACATATAAACACACATTCCTCCATACTTAGAGGCAATTAGGAAGATCACAAGCCAACCTACTGGCATGTTTTTAGACACTGGAGCCTCGAGCAAAACCCCACAAGGAGACAGGGAAGACATGCACACTGCAGAGAGGAGACACTGCAGGTGGGAACTGAGTCAGAGGTTTCCACTTTGAGGCTGCAGAAACTACTGTATCACAGTGCCACTATACTCGTTCAACAGACTGCCCATAATTTTCAGTGTTATCCCTGGGCAGTCATGTTTTATCACAGGTCTTAATTTATTAGACAGTTTATAATATTAAGTGCATCACTGGTAGTATGCACTGTTCATGCATCTTATATTTTTAGGTTTTCAGAGTTACCTTTGATGGCCTCCAAAGCGGATGCTGCAGTCTGCTTATGTATACCATGCTGGACACCAGTGATAACATCAGTTCTTCAATGCAGTTCCTTTTGCTAGTTTTTTTTCCTGATAATGGCTCTAGTAACTCTTTCAGGTGCTACCATAGTTAACGGCTAACTGGTGCTTGTTCCTTCTGTTTCACTGTTGAGGACTACATCTGCTTTGACTGCACAGAATGTCGATTTTATTTCTCTTTGTCCTGATGTTTTATTTGTACCAGAATGATCTTGCCTGTGTGTTATACCTTTTTATGTGAGATGCGAGTTGCCTCCTTCACATTGTTACAAATCTATTTACTGTGCCATTTTTAATTCTAAATCTGAGAGTGTGCCAGATGTTTGTATAAGAACAACTTCTGTAGATGCCTGTAATACATGGAGTTTGTTTGTCATGACCTTCATAGCTATACCAATTTCAGTCCGGATTCTGGACAGATCAAATTTCTGTAATACACTCAGCATGCAACATCAGTGATTTGTGTCTAGGAAATGTAGCTAGTATAGAGTCTGATGGAAGAAAGCAAAATTAAGCACCTGTGTGGCAGTTTGTTACCCCTCAGATCCCACTTGTTCAGTGCGTCTGCAGTCCTTTTTTGTCTTTCCTCAGTGTGAGGGTGATGTAAACAAAGCTAGTATACAGAAACACAAAGGCTTGAAAAAGTGTCATGCAAAAATGTTCTGCCCTGGGAGAAAAAGAAACACAGCTAGTTGGTTTTGGTTACCCTGCACCCACTGAGTGGACACTGTCATGACTACAAATGCTTAGCCTGGTTAGGGTAGTCAGCAGTTCCTCTGTGAATGTCTGCAAGAAAAAAAAAACTTGGGTGGTAAAGATTAACCAAAGAAAGTTAATACTGTTATTCATCTCATGGTTTGCATGAGTAAGATATTTTTTTTCACCATCTTTGTTTTGCATATGTCAGCATCTTGTTGTTTCTTGCAAAGTGGCTATGCAAGCTCTGGATCTGTCTAGTGGCCAGAGGCTGCAAAACAGATTCTACTTCTTGGTTTTTATGTCGTTAAGGATGATAATAGCAGAAGTGGTTTAATATTTGTGTCTGACATCGCAAGAATGTGTATAATGTTACTCAAGCTAGAGCTCGGGGTTGGGGTTGGCATAACGGGCAAGATGTTTACCTTTCGAACACAAATTACGGTGCTTGATTCTCACTTTTGGGAAGCATGTCTAAGATTAAAAGGGTCCCCTGAGGGTTGTTAGCCTGGTAATTACCTATGAACAACAAACCTGTCTTTCCACAAAGTGCTTGTTTTTTTTCCAGTCTCAATGTAATTTTCTACTCAAAATATACAAAATGCCTGGTAGATACCTTCGGCTGTTATACATTTATATCACTGCCACATAATTCCTTTACTTGTAGCCAGTGCTCACCATAAATCTGACTGCACAGTGTTTCTGCAGATGAACTGGGATTTTTCTGCTTACTGAGTACAAAGTGCTTGGGATTAAAATCACCCTGTTAAAATCAGAGTACATGGTCCTGCCTCAACAAAGAGTGGATTACTCTCACCAGTTGTGGCAGGAGCAGCTAAATCAGATGGATGAATTTAAGTATCTGGGTGTCTTGTCCATGAGTGATGATAGGGAAAGCTGGGGGGAGAGACTAGGAGATACATGTATCGGTAGCAGTACTGTGTTGTTCTAGATTGTAGTGGTGGAGTGAGAACTGAGTCACAGGGTGCAGCTCAGAATTTACTGGTCACATTATCTCCCCAACCTGTCCTGTGATCATCAGCTGTGGACTATGATTAAAAGGATGAACTACAACCCAGTGTGAGGGGTTTAGCAATCTGACAGGACCTCAGGTTAGACTCCCTACTCGTCTGTGGTAAGAAGTATCAGTGGAGATTATCAGGCACAGCCTACTGGAAATATGCCCTGGGGCCAGGCGTGGCCTTAGGTCAACTGGTGCCCTAGGCAAAAGGGCTCCACAGTGTCCCTCACCACCCCACCTGGTGCCCCCATCCTGGTCTACCTACATTAAATAAATATTGGAAAAGTACCCCTGCTAGAGTGGCGCCCTAGGCGGCCACCTAGTTAGCCTTTGCCTAAGGCTGGCTATGCCTAGGGCTGAACCAGTACTCACTGGTTACATTCTGTCCCTTATTGGAGGTGATTACCAGGCACAACCTACTGGGGGTATATCTTGGGGCTGAACCTGCACTCACTGGAGAGTTTATCAATCTCAGATTGCTTAGAGATACCTGAGAATCTCACAGGATGAGCCAAAAGCTATTGCTAGGGGCTAGGAAGATCTGATTTACCCTGCTCAGTTTGTTTCTCCCTGCAGCTCTCACCAGGACAAGCAGTTTAGAAATGATTCTCATAACTTGGGGATTTTGCAACAAATCACTAATCTGTACTGTAAGGCTATCTTGCAAATTCTCATGTAAAAACAAAAGCCTGTCTACCAGGTTGCTTGCACATCTTTGAGTGCTACTATTCACACAGATTGGCTTTCTTCAGGATTAGCTGTGCTGTGTGATAGCTGATGTTTATTTTTTTCTTTTACTTACATAGAAATAAAGGAAAAAGTGCATTGTCCTAACTTTTCATGGATTACATTCATAGCTCTCAAGCTCTTAGTACAAAACAATCTGGACAAAGCCTGAATTAATGGGGGGATAAACCCCCCAAAATAGGGGCAAATTTTAAATATTGCTCTTATAATGTAGCTGGAATAAAAGGTATTGTGTTACCATGCATTTTCAGTAGGATATGAAGTCTGAATCTCAAATGCCTGTCATTATTTAGTGAATTCACTCCTCACTGATTTGCCACAGAAATTCAGAAAATCACAAATTTTATGAGGATCAGACCAAAAATATGAGGCAAAAATCTGGACATTCTGTAAAAATCTGGACAGGTCAGAGATATGATTACATTGCAGAATTATTTCCTTTAGTGGCACATATTTCATACATGGCTTAACCTACAAACACTTTACTACCTTTAGACATGAGATAAAATAAATCCCTTAGCTAGTTTACCACTTGTGACAAATGACATCTTGGGATAAAAAAGACCATATGAAAGTTTTTTGGACACCTTTGTCTAATTGACCTACAGTGGGATCAGACTACCAGTCAACATATAAGACTGAAATCTAAGTGGCTACACATCCACTTATTGGCAATAAATATGGGACACAACCAGGTTTGTAAGTTGTATAGTTTGGTTAACAGTAAGATGACTAGAGAATGAAATGAAACCAGAAACTAGCTACTCATTACCACTAGTCATCACGTTAATCTCAGCACTGTGCTCTAGATTGCCTTAGTTTAACATGATTGTACTATTCACCCTGCCATGGCTTGTCTGTAGCCATCTTACATGGTTGTACTACACTTTGGTCAGATCTGGAAGCAGCGGCCTCACAAGAATGCCGATTTCTACATGGCCTCTTTAGTGTTTCATTCATTGCTACTTGTGGAAAGACAGGAAAAAAAGTTTGGAGAGTCACTTTCCCCTAGGTGAATACTGAGACAGACCTCTGATTGAACCTAATTTACGTAAGTCACCATGCCATTTCAGAAAATATATGCAGACAATCTCAGTTATAAACCCACTATTTTTTGGGGAGCACTGTCTCGTTAGGTAACTTGCTCAGAGTTACACAGCATACAGGAACAACCTAGAAACACTTTTCAGTTAAACAGTATGCTCAGAGTGACATCATAAGCAAATGGAAGTAGAAAGAATCCAATGCTGTACCTGTGACTACAGAATGCAGCTGATTAAGAGCTTGGAGCCTTAATTCTCTGCACCATCTGCCAGACTTTTATTACTATATTAATATTCTGAAAAAATACTAAAAAGTGCAGTCAATAATGCCAGTTATTAGAGTTTTGTAGCTCTTGTTCAGAAGATTCATGTGGATGGAAAAACTGTTGTTCTCCTAACTTTCTAAATGAATTAGAATCCTTTGGTTATCTGTCTCTGATTTTTGCAGGACATCTCTGGTTTGTTTCACGTTTATACCTTGTCTCTTGTTAACTTCTATTTTTTTTTTGGTAAAATCACAGAAGATTACAGTCATTCAGTACCAATGATGCAGTGATGGGCACATGGGCAAGTTATGTTATACAGAGTGGGAACTGAAACTCTGAAAAGAGTGTAGTTGGCAGCAACTATAGAGGTCAGTGCTGGGTAGGAATTGGGACAATGTTCTATTTGATATGACATGATTTGTGCCTCCTAATGTTTGCAATGATTAGTTTGCTAATGTGGTGGAATATCTATGCTTTTTTAGCTTGTTGATCAAAGAACTTTGAATGCATACGTTTTTACTCCCCCAATTTTATTTATATGCAGGAGACTCTCTTGCTGCTGGATCTGGTGTACTTAAAGCTATGAGAGGCCATCTGGTGGAGAGATTGTCTACATATCCTGAAGGCCAGCAGGCGGGAGGGTTGCACAGTGATCTTTATTAGAAAAGGGTGTAGCATTTGAGCTTTTGGAATTGATCTCAGATGGAGTGGGGAAGATACTCCACCATAAATGGTCTTCTAAAGGAAATATTACTTGTCTTTGGGGAGTTACTTTGCATCCCTGCTTCATTTTGATGGGTTTCCCCAGAGCCCCATATACAACACCAGGTCTACGTCTGGACTAGCACTGATGTTATGACTGGGGCTGCAATAGATTCTAAGGGTAACATGGGGGAGAGATTCTGTCCTACTTCTGCTGGGGGTGGGGTTCTACTTTTATGGTCAACCCCTGGTTTCCCACCTTACTTCTGGCTACTTGGTGAGATTGTGAGGAGCAGGAATAGAATGGGATCATGCAACATCTTGACCTGTCCCCACTGGAGGTCAGCCATGCACCCTCCCATCCCCTCATACACTACACCCTCCATTGCACAACCCCAGGCTTCCCAGGCACATCAGGAGGAATGCCCATGTAACCACCTCCCTTCCAGGATGAACTACCCCCCATCCTCTTCTGTTTTTTTCATAAAATGCCAAAGCTGCTAAATTAACCTGGGTCATCTGGGCTGTGGTCAGGGCTTTATCCTTTTACACCATCATAGCCTCTGTGGCATTAGCTACCATCATCTCACTTCACTCCCCTCCAGACATTTCCATGAGAATGATGCTTAATGAGTAGGAGTTATTTCCGGAAGGCTTGGTCCTTTGGTGTGGACACTGGAGTATGGTATTTACCTTCAGGAATACACATAAGGGTCTTACAGCACACTATGTATCAGCCTTAGGTAGATTTACAGGCTACCTGTATGTGAACATACTGGAATTAGATGGTGCTTGTAATTTCTTACGCAGGGGAAACTTAGGATATACCTATTTTTCACTACGTTTTGAAACATACTCCAGGTTTGTTAAGAAAATGGTGTCTAAGGAATATGAATATCTGATGAAGGGTCTTTACATTCTCCCACTGACGCTATCTGACCTCACCACTCTACTACTGAGGTGGGAAAAAGGCCTAGGGATATGTTAGTGGCACGGCCTAGGGATATGTCAGTGGTACGGCCTAGGGGTATGTCAGTTGCATGGCCAAGGGATAAAAAAGCCTACAAGACATCCAGGAAGCTCACCCACTTTGACAAAGATAAATTTGTAAGCATTTTACAACCCAAAATTGGCTCCCACTAAAAACTCTCCCCTTAGATGAAGCTGTTATTTACTTCAACAAACTTTTTCTGGACACTCTCAACAGCTTAGCCCCTTTGAGAACCAAACAGACAAAGGTTAACCATGCCCATTGGCTAACAAAGCTGACCAAACAGAGCCTACTACATAGAGATAAAGCATGGAAACAATGGCAAAAATATAAAACTAAGCAAAATGAACTTATTTACAAGCAACTCCGAAATAAATCCTAAAAACTAGTCACACAAGATAAGAAAAACTACTTTGCCTTGCAGCTATCCATCTCAAACAACAATCCAAAAAAGTTGTGGAAGTCAGCCTCTGCTCTACTTAATCATGGCACATTACTAAACACATCCCCCGCACCTGATAAGACGCCACAACAAATCTCCCATGACTTTAACTCCCATTTCATTACTACCATTCAAAATGTAATCAAAGACTCCTCTACAAATTTAAACTCAAACTCCCAATATACAACTAACTCCACGCATAATAACAACTCACCCCCTACTCCAGACTCATTCAGTAATACTCCCTCAACACCTTCATTTTCCATCCACCCTGTTCCCACCTCACATATATTCAAACTTCTAAACAAACTTAAACCCTGGTCTCTCTCTCTCTCCAGTGATAAACTGTCCCCAGAGTATCTAAAACTAGCATTAAGCACAGTTGCATATCTAATCAGTATTCTAATAAATTGTTCTCTCTCTGAATGCTATGTCCTACATTTACGGAAAAAAATCTATTATTACCCCACTACACAAAGGTGGAAATTCCTATGACCTCTCAAACTATCTCCCTATCTCGATACTTTTTCCACTATCAAAAATATTAGAAAAATGTGTGCAGACTCAATTACTCAAATACCTCTTGGACAATGAACTTTTCTCCCCCACCCAATATGGCTTCCGTCCAGGACATAGCACCATTACAGCCCTGCTCTCATTCACTGATACTGTCAACAAAGCCCTAGATGCTGGTCACCCTACTTCAGTAATCTTATTGGATCTATCTAAAGCTTTCGACACAGTATCACTTACTAAACTACTAAACCAATTATCAAAACTAGGATGCTCCCCAAAATCTCTCAACTGGTTTTCCTCCTACCTCAGCTATAGGGAACTATCAGTAAGATGGCAGAATGTACAATCTGATTATCAAGAAAATAGCATAGGAGTCCCTCAAGGTTCCATTCTAGGGTCATTATTTATTTATTTTATTTTTTATTTTTCATTTGTTGACCGGGCTAGTCTAGCTGGATATATGTCCATTTTCAGTAGAGGCCCGGGGAGATAAGCTCCAAACAGTTAAAATAAGTTCACATCAAAGAAATACATGTTTAAAATGCAGATACATTACAGTAAAAGAGAAAAAAAAAGATAAAGAAAAAAGATAATAACTGTTCACATGTTAATAAAGTATAAAAATGCAGTAAATTAGACTTGATTAGTACAAGTACTGTTTCAAGTAGACATTCAGAAGGAATAATAGCATAATGTACAGTAAGTGTAGATAAAGGAAAGTAAGAAGAAGTAGCAGTTATGTAATACATCTAGTAGTAAAACATATGCAATATATATATATATATATATATATATATATATATATATATATATATATATATATATATATTTTTTTTTATATAGTAGTAATTAATACTATGATGGAGAAATAGACCATTAGATGTTAAGATGAAGTAAATGCAGGGTTCTGAAGGTAAGGATTGAGTCATGTATCAAGAGGTAGATAGTCAGTCAGGATTAGTACAGGGGCACAACCACTGTGTTTTGAGGAAGAGCTTAAGTTTCTTTTTAAAAAGAGTTATGGAGGGAATTGTAGATAGTTCAGAGGGAAGTAGGTTCCAGTGTTTTCCGACAGTATTAGAGAAGAGGGAATCTCCAGCCTTGTTGTTTGATTTGTCAATATTTACAAGAAGTTTTTGTGTGGATCTTAGAGACTTCAGGTTATGGTAAGGGTAAATAAGAGTAGAGAGTAGAAGAGTTACTCTTTAATATAGGTTCATAGGTGTGTACTAGGCTAATGGCCCTGGAGCCTTTACAAGCCTAGCCCATAGGATTACCCTGGCATAGTGCCATTCTACCTTTGTTCCCAGTGTCTCTGTTGAGTAGAGCCACTGGAGTGATCCCTGGGGTGAATTTTCTATTTCCCATCTACTCATCAAGGTTTCTCTTGAAGAGGGCCAGTGAGGTGCTCTGTTTGACATGTATGGGAAGTCTATTCCATAGCATGGGCAGTTTCTGGGTTATGAACCTGTCGCTCCAGCTTGTTCTGTTTATTGTGGTATCGAGGTTGAGGTCTCTGGAGCATGTGGTGCAGATGGATTGGGATTTCTTTAGATGTAGAATTTCTAACAGAGCTGGATCAGACATGGATTTGTAAGTCAAGCAGAGATCCCCTATAAGTAGGCGATATGAGACAGAGAATAGTTGGAGTTTTTTGAGTCTGTCCATATAGGACAAGTGTTTAAGACCTAGGATCCTGTTTGTGAGGTACTTTTGTGGCTTCTCAAGTTGTTGCTGGTGTCTAGTGAGGTACATGCCAAATGGGATATTGTACTCAATGATTGGCCTAATGAGGGAAGAGTAGAGGGAGACAATGACCTCTTTCTTCCTGGATGCAAAACCCTTAGTAATGAGATGTGCCACATAGAAGGACTTTCCGACCACAGTGGCAATGTGGTGATCAAAAGAGAGGTTGTAACTTCTTCTGTGTTCTGTGGACTACCATGGATGTGGTTATTCATGGGAACCATTTTTTTCCCAAAGGGGATGACGACACATTTTTTGACATTGAGCTTAAGGCTATAGTTCTGACACCAGTCGCTGGTCTCAGTGAGACCTTTCTGTAGGAAGTCAACATCACTTGGGGAGTTAATAATAGCTCCTATCTTACAATCGTCTGCGAACTTTGTCAGCCAGAGTGTCTTCGTGTTGGCCTGGACTTCAGAGAAGTAGATACCACCCCTATAGTGCCTTTTTAGGCAGTGTTCCAAAGACCAAATTACCACTCTAACAGCTACAAACAAATGCAATTTGCGGGTCATGCTGCTCAGTGCTAGAAGTCTAAATCTCAAAATGCACTTGCTCAAAGCACTCCTTAAAATGGAGAACATTGACATTTGTGCTGTAACAGAGACCTGGTTCAAGGCAGCAGAAAGCACCCCTGGACTACCAGGCTATGACTCTTTCCACACCTTTTGGCCCCAGAACTTGAACCGAAGCTCCAAAGGTGGTGGTGTTTCCATATTCATAAAGGATGTGCACACCTCCAGAATGGTAGGCCAACATAATGCATCAGAGTTACTTCAGGTGCAGCTAACATTGGGTAAGACAGCAATTCAGGTCGTCGCCTGCTATAGGTCCCCAACCATGTCCCAAGACTCACACTCCAGGTTCCTAAGCACCCCAGAGAATATTAGGGTTCAGCCTAACACTCTTATATTGTGCGACTTCAACTACCCCTCCATTAACTGTGAAAACTACTCATGTTCCAGTACAATTGCCCAACGTTTCCTGGAATTCATTAATTCCAATGTCCTGGATCTGCTCATTGTTACCCCTACTACAGGTAGAAACATCTTTGACCTGGTCATTACTAACATGGGAGACCATTGCTCTACACCAATAGTCAACTCCTCCCTGGTTAGATCCGACCACAAACTAATCACCTTGGAAATCCACATTGCCTCCCACCCCCCACCCCCCGCAAAGGTAACCACTGTAAAGAACTTCTCTAAAGCTTAACTTTGGGCTCCTAAAAACAGAGGTGGCTAACTTCAAGGCACCCATGCAAATGGACAATAGTTGCATGACCACCGAATCATACAGCAATGCACTGTACGAACACATACACAAATGCATGGATCTCTCCATACTCAATAAAAATAAGACACTCTCCTCCAAAAAAAGGAAGCCAATCTGGTGGTCCCCTGCCATAAACAAACTCTACAACAAAAGGAAGAAACTGATGTGGAATAAGGTGAAGTCCCAAGACTGGAAAAACTCCCTTATCAGCCTCAACAAAAAGTTGATATCACTCATCAAATCCTCTAAAGCTAGCTATGAAAACAGAATTGCAGCAGATAGTAAAGACAACCACAAGGCCTTCTATAGTTATGTATAGATTCTCCACAGCAATACCCAGATTACGCTCTGAGCTACTGCACAATGGTACCTCCTATACCGAGCCAACAGATATTGCCAATATATCGGTTGACAGATTCAGTGCCAACTTTACCCCTTTCTCCCCCACCAAAGGATCAATCGCAATACCAGTAGATTGCCAGGCACCCAGTATTATTGCTGCACAGGTTAAAACAGCACTGTCCAAGGCCAAGAATACAGTTTCTATGGGACCTGACAATGTCCCTGGCTGTGTTCTACATGAACTACAGAGTGAACTGGCACCTCACCTGTGTGTCCTGTTCAATCACAGCCTCACCTCAGGCTTTGTCCCTACTGAATGGCGCACTGCTACATTCTCTCTCTCCACAAAGGAGGAGCAACTAGAGACCCTAGGAACTATCGCCCCATTAGCCTGATGAGTCTGATATACAAAGCTATGGAATGCATCATCATGGACCTAATAAACAATGATATAGGGAATCTCCAAATTCTAGATCCCACACAGTTTGGTTTTGTGAAGGGTAGATCATGCCTGCTTAACCAGGTCGACTTCTTTAAGTCAGTCACCAGAGCTGTGGATGAAGGCAAGGTGGTTCATACAGCCTACCTTGATCTGGCCAAGGCCTTTGATACCATTCCCCACTCAGAAATCATAGAAAAACTCACTAAGCTAGGCATCAGCCCCTATATCACTAGGTGGGTTGCAAACTGGCTCACAGATAGAACCCACAGTGTGGAAGTAGCTGACTCCATGTCAGACTGCCAACCTGTCACGAGTGGAGTCCCACAGGTTTCAGTCCTGGGTCCTCTCCTGTTTGGTATCTACTTCTCTGAAGTCCAGGCCAACATGAAGGGATTCTGGTTGACAAAGTTCGCAGATGATTGCAAGTTGGGAGCTATTATTAACTCCTCAAGTGATGGTAACATCCTACAATGACCTACACAAAGCTTCCCAACTAGGTAACTTTATCCAATACGCTGACGATTCAGCAATAATATCTACCGCCAACAATTTCTCTGACCTCCTCACAGCTACTCAAAATGCTTTCACTTCTATAGAAACCTGGCTAAATAATCCTCAACTGCTGTTAAACCCCCCAAAAACACAACTTCTCTTATTCTCTGGAAAACCACCAAATATAAATTTCAAAATTTTCTCTAAAGATAGGACTGAAACTGAAATAGTTAAAACAGTTAAACTACTAGGTATGATAAAAGATGACAAACTCACCTTTGAGCCACATATTCACAACAATATAAAAAAAGCACATTTTAAATTAGGAAAACTGTATAGGCATAAACACTACCTTGATAAGCATACCAAAACAAAACTAGCAAATACCCTGCTCCTCCCTTCCTTTCTATATGGAAGTGCCATCTTTACTAACTTGAATTCATCCCTCAGTAATAAACTGCAATCCTGCTATTATAAAATAGCTACATTTGTCTCACTGAGGCCTAACCGCTCACACCACTGTGAAGCAATTACAGAACTGAACTGGCTTGAGTTCCCCCAGCTCTCTTTTCCATACCCAATTGACACTAGCTCACAAACTAATTTTTGCCCAGCACTCTACTCAATCCTGCAAACTTACACTCCTACTTGGAAACTTAGGTCATCCGGTAAACAACTATTAAAAGTGACCAAACCTAACAAAAAGAGCTGGACAATGTACTTCCATAGTATTGCTAAACTTTGGAATTCCTTACCTTCCCACATAACTCTAACAGAATGTTCAAAAACCTTTAAATCAGCACTAAAAACATATTACCAAAATAACCTCTCCTGCCCCTGTACAACAATCAGGCCACCTTAAGCTGTCCCATCACAATTTAATCCTATTCATCCATTGACAAATACCTTATTTAACTACTTCTGCCCTGTAATGCTTGATGTTTTCTGCAAAGCATACCCTTGTTACCACAGTTAAACGCTCCTTTATAATGTAACATAATCTTGTATATTGCAATGCCAAGATTTAACACTGTCCTTTGTACTAAACTGTTTATGACTCATCTCTGTATATATTTGTAACTAAGATTTGGACTTCTCTTAGGCCAAGACTTAAGCTCTGTTTGACCTATTGTATACTGTAATCTTGTTGTGTTTTTGCTTCCAAATGTACTCAAACATTTTTTTTCTTCTCATTGTAAATGTCTATTTTCAATGTGTTACTGTGGAGTTTTTCTCCACGGGCCTCCATTGAAAATAGATTAATGACCCAGTGGACTTTCTCATTCAACAAATGCCAATAAATAAATAAATAAATGTCAGTGTCATGGCCCAGGGATATGTCAGTGGCACAGCCTAGGGATATGTCAGTGGCATCGCCTAGGGATATGTCAGTGGCATGGCCTAGGGATATGTCAGTGGCATGGCCTAGGGATATGTCAGTGGCACAGCCTAGGGATATGACAGTGGCATGGCCTAGGGATATGTCAGTGGCACAGCCTAGGGATACATCGGTTGCACAGGCTAGGGATATGCCAGTAACACAGCCTAGGGATATGTCAGTGGTGCAGCCTAGGAATATGTCGGTGGCATGGCCTAGGGATATGTCAGTGGCAAAGCCTAGGGATATGTCGGTAACATGGTCTAGGGATATGTCTGTGGTAAAGCCTAGGGATATGTCAGTGGCATGGCATAGAGATATGTCAGTGACACGGCCTAGTGATATGTCGGTGGCACGGCCTAAGGATATGTCAGTGGCACAGCCTAGGAATATGTCAGTGGCATGGCCTAGGGATATGTCGGTGGCACGGCCTAGGGATATGTCAGTGACACGGCCTAGGAATGGCAGTGGCATGGCCTAGGGATATGTCAGTTGCACGGCCTAGGGGTATGTCAGTGGCATGGCCTAGGGATATGTCGGTCGCATGGCCTAGGGATATGTCAGTGGCACAGCATAGGAATATGTCAATGGCACAGCCTAGGAATATGTCAGTGGCACGGCCTAGGCATATGTCGGTGGCATGGCCTAGGGATATGTCAGTGGCATGACCTAAGGATGTGGCAGTAGCACGGCATAGAGATATGTCAGTGGCACAGCCTAGGGATATGACAGTGGCACAGCCTAGGGATATTTCGATGGCATGGCCTAGGGATATGTCAGTGACAAAGCCTAGAGATATGTCAGTGGTTTGGCCTAGGGATATGTCAGTGGCGCAGCCTAGGGATTTGTCAGTGGCACAGCCTAGGGATACATCAGTTGCATGGCCTAGGGATACGTCAGTGGCACAGCCTAGGGATATGTCAGTGGCACAGCCTAGGGATATGTTGATGGCATGGCCTAGGAATATGTCAGTGGCATGGCCTAGGGATATATCAGTGGCACAGCCTAGAGATATGTCAGTGGCACAGCCTAAGGATATGTCAGTGGCACTGCCTAGGGATATGTCAGTGGCATGGCCTAGGGATATGTCAGTGGCAGGGCCTAGGGATATGTCAGTGGCACAGCCTAGGGATATGCCAGTGGTACAGCCTAGGGATATGTCAATGGCACGGCCTAGGGATATGTTAGTGGCACAGCCTAGGGATATGTCGGTGGCATGGCCTAGGGATATGTCAGTGGCACAGCCTAGGGATATGTCAGTAGCATGGCATACAGATATTTCAGTGACACTGGAAAGTAAATGTATATTTTTGCAAGGGAGTGTGGGAAATTCAGCAGAGGATTAGCTCATTATTGAGCCCTCTGTACTGCTAAACCTGGATGAAATGGGAGCCATTCATGGGAGTATTTAGAGGAGCAGCAGGAACCTCTTGGGTCCCAGATGGACTCCATTCTCCATTATCAGATCATAGAATCATAGGTGATTACTAGGCTATCAACTACATGGTCATTAGGGGGATTAGGGGGATGGGAGAGAGACTGGCATTGATAAGGAAGGTGATGGATTGATTCCTTACTAGGAAATTACATGAGTGCTACAGTCATTAAAGATTACATACTTTAAATTATTTTCCAGAGCCCTGAAGTATTTAACCCTTCACTTTTGTCAGCAGACAGTGGGCAGGAAAATCTGCAGGAAATGGGATTTTGTGTCCTTCTCCCCCCGCATATAATAAGTGGTTTCTTGTGCAATGATACCCTCTCCAGACTATGTTGAGGGGGTTAATATATACCTGGAGAGGGGGTCTATATTATAAACATCTACATCGAGACATAAAGGTTCATGTACAAAAAGAGTGAAATACGTAATCGTTGAAAATGAAAACGCCGAACGTATTTCGTCAGCCAACAACACCATGCAGGTAAGCTCCAACTAACTAAATAAAATTATATAAACACACTTTTGCACGGGCAAGCCCCCCTGTACCCTCATGTGGGGGTCTGTGCCCCCCACACCCCTCTACTTAAATATACCCACTCTGAGACTGCACTACAGTGGGGAAAAGGATATATTTCCTCACCCCCACAGTTGCCCTGCTGGCCTAGCAAATACGTTTGGTGTTTTCATTTTCGCCGATTACATATTTTGTTCTTTTTATACATTGACCTTTATGTGTCAATGTAGTTGTATTCACTATTTTGAGCTTTTGTGTTTATAATATAGACCCTGGAGAGGTTAGAGTTTCCCTTTTGGAGTGTACAACAGTGAGAGACCACACTAGAGGTAAAATGGCAGATTTTTTTATGTACACACTCTTGAGATCTTTAACATTAAGAAAGAGGCATTTTTAGACGTATCACAAACTTGTTAATCTGTAGATTTTTATTCACCTATTTCTATTTTACACCATGATTACAGGTTCTTTATGGCTATCCAAGAGAAAAGGATTTTTTTTTTAATTGAGCTGGTCCACACGGATCAGATGAGTTTATTCTGAATAGAATAACTTTTGATAATCTTCTAAAACCACATTAATAATAGTGGATGCCGAAAGAACAGCTAAGACATTTTTGATTGTCAGTTTAGATATAGAAAATGTTTTTGATGAGACTTTTTTTTCACTTTTGCTCAAAATGTCCTTTCATGAGAAGTTTATGAATTTGCTTCTCAGTCTTTACTGGAAGTCAGGAGCATATGACAATATAGGTTCTAGGTTATCAGGATTCTTTTCACTAAGGTGGGGGCAAGGTTTGGGTACCCCTTTCCACATTACTATTGCATAATACATTAAACCATCAGCTGAGCAGTGGAGAGAGTCAGGGATAAAAGAATATGAAATTAGGGGGATTCAGGTTAAATTAGCTTTACATGTAGATTATTTACTTTGTTACCTTTCTGACCCACAGCAAGATTTATCCAGGAGAATGGGTATATTGTGGGAGCATGTTGTGTCATTTTATCTGGCTATTCTGTTAATGTTGGGGAAATGTAAGTGGTCAGTATTACCTATACTACCTCACGGAGGAGTCTCCAAGTGGTCAGGATTACCTATACTACCTCACGGAGGAGTCTCCAAGTGGTCAGGATTACCTATACTACCTCACAGAGGAGTCTGCAAGTGGTCAGTATTACCTGTATTACCTCACAGAGGAGTCTCCACATGGTCAGTATTACCTATACTACCTCACGGAGGAGTCTCCAAGTGGTCAGTATTACCTATACTACCTCACAGAGGAGTCTCCACATGGTCAGGATTACCTATACTACCTCACAGAGGAGTCTCCAAGTGGTCAGTATTACCTATACTACCTCACAGAGGAGTCTCCAAGTGGTCAGTATTACCTATACTACCTCACAGAGGAGTCTCCAAGTGGTCAGTATTACCTATACTACCTCACAGAGGAGTCTCCAAGTGGTCAGTATTACCTATACTACCTCACAGAGGAGTCTCCAAGTGGTCAGTATTACCTATACTACCTCACGGAGGAGTCTCCAAGTGGTCAGTATTACCTATACTACCTCACAGAGGAGTCTCCACATGGTCAGGATTACCTATACTACCTCACGGAGGAGTCTCCAAGTGGTCAGGATTACCTATACTACCTCATGGAGGAGTCTCCAAGTGGTCAGTATTACCTATACTACCTCACAGAGGAGTCTCCAAGTGGTCAATATTACCTATACTATCTCACAGAGGAGTCTCCAAGTGGTCAGGATTACCTATACTACCTCATGGAGGAGTCTCCAAGTGGTCAGTATTACCTATACTACCTCCCAGAGGAGTCTCCAAGTGGTCAGGATTACC
>NC_056737.1:1095425063-1095440040 GCF_019279795.1 Protopterus annectens
TGGAGAGTTGTTTTGGCCAGTTGGGAAGTAGCACCCTACTATGTTGATGGTTTTATTTTGGTTTATTTTGAGGTTGGTATATATTGTTTCTTCATTACCTAGTTGGGGAGGTGAGCTGATAAGTTTATATATATATATATATATATATATATATATATATATATATATATATATATATATCAAACAAGCAAAACAAGAGAGCAGACACAAAAGGTCATTGTAGAATAATAAATCCAAAGTACATAAAATACAACAAAATGACCACCATGGCCTCAGGCATATAAAATAAAATATGCTTTAACATCCAAGGTAAAACCAATGTAAAACACAGTGGCTGGGATTTAATAAAGCTTAAATGAAGCTAATGTCCATGTAAGCATAGTGGCATGGCTCAAACACAGAGTTTGGTGCCTGTGCGATCCACTAAACAAGACTGGGGGCATCCATGAGCCTCCCAACACTATTCCGACATGGACACCATGGTATAATGCAAATCACCTTATTTGCTGATGAAAACCATGCAAATTAGGTGAATTAGCAATCCAGCTAGCAGAAAGGCATCCGTGCTGGAACCGTGTCCGCAGCAGAAATGTATTCGGTTACTAACCAGGTACATTTCTGCAAAAATCAAAACATGGGTATGACAGCTCAAAGTAAAGCACGTATTATGTTTATTAGGCATGCCAATGGCCAAAACTATAGCCATTGGCATGCAAAAGTGTTTTAAAATGGAAAAAAAATCTAAAATTTTTTTTTGGGGGGGGGCGATTTCAGCTGTTTAAGAGGAGCACAACAACACGCAAACACCATCTTGCAGAAAATTTAAAAAAACTGTAAAAAGTCACTTAAATGTGAAACATGAATTTTGCCATTATAATGGGCAGCATGCATACCCATAACAATAACAGGTAACAGTGGTTGCTAAGAACATAGGTTTCGGTCTAATGGTGTAACTAAGGTATAAGCCAGTAGGGTTATGTAAATGAGATAAATTTACTGAATAGCAAAATGGGAGACTGTGTCCATGGATACCTAACCATGTAGGAGCTATAATGTGGTGGTAGAAGCAGAAGAAGCAGCTGACATGAAAAGGGGGTATGTCATGCTTGGTGTAAGCACATTGGCGCTCCGCAGCTCCTATTTGTGCTCAGCTAAGCACAGCTAAGCAAGGGGTGTGTCTGAGGCTGCTTAGCTGTGCTTAGCTGGTTCAAGAAATGATAACTGTGTTCATGTTCAGGGGAGGGCCTTTTCTGCTCAGCAATGTTTACACTAGCTGGAACAGTCTTCGTAGCATTCTGCTGGGCTTAAACACAGCAGAAATAGAGGAAAAAAAAAGAAATTGCAGAATAAAGGAAATGAACTACAAATCACTAATATGGACTCTGCCACTCACAGTGGCCCATTCAAACCCGTCAATAATATAGCTGGCAGGTGGAATGTATCATAGTCAGCCAAACACACAGGCAGCATCTGCAGCACTTCCGTATAACGTTTGCAAACACCTTTCAGTCTGTTTTTACCCACAAACTCTGCACCATTGGTGTACACACTTGGGAATTTTAACTGACAAAATTATAGGAGCTGCTGCTGCTTTGCTACATCTGTATGTAATACAGACTGAGGGTGGCGATGCGGATAATGCTAACAACTGGTCCAGACTGAGGAGGAGAAGAGTGTTCAGACTCAGGGTAACCATCCAGGGGCTACATGATCTGAAGATACTAGACCTAGAGCACTACAGGGTGGACAGGGACATACTTCAGCAACTCACCGAGCTCTGCTGGCCTCACCTCAGACCCAGAGCCAACAGAGGGGAATCCATCCCAGTTGAAACTAAGGTATGTGTAGCCTTAAGAATAATAGCTACAGGTACTTTTCAAAGACCTACTGGAGACATCATGGGGGTCTCAAAGGCATCTGCATCCAGGGTACTCCACCAGTTCCTGGATGCCATGCTACCATATGCCAGTGAGCACATTTATTATTCCAGCATCCGTGAGAAGAGGACCAGCAATATGCCTCTCTTCCACTGTGTAGCAGACTACCCAGAGGTACTGGGTGCCATAGACTGCACTCACATCCACATCAAAGGACCACCCAGTAAAGACTGTAGAGGGTATGTCAACCGCAAGGGTTATAACTCCATCAACTGCCAGGTCATGTTCAATGCCCAGGGCATTATCATGAATGTACACCATAAAACAAGCAAAAAGGCAAACGCTGACACCACACTATGTAGCTTGAGAAACCGAAAACACTGAAGCAAACTCGTGCAAACCAGCAGGACTAAATAAAAAACACTTTTAATAACAGTTGAGCACTTTCAACTGTTACAATACAGGCTTCCTCAGAACAAAAAACCATTCTGAATTATAGCCCTTAAATAGATGTTTTGGCTCCAAAAATTTTAAAACAACATACTCCACTAAAACTTTCTGCATAGACAATAAACAAAAACATTCCAAAATGAATAGATAACAGGAATAAACAATTATATTATAAATACATATATATCCTATAAAATGTAATGCACAAATTCCTCTGAAGTTCATATTTGTTAAAAACATATTTTCATAAAAACACTGACTCAACTTATTTATAAACAATTTGACACTAACGTATTTTGTATAGCAAAGGTTTAATAGACAGTGATTCATTCAAACCTGGGGGTGAGGCAGCATCAGTAAAAATTTGCCACCACATTTCTCTATAAGACAACCAACTCTTATAGTCTCCCCCCCTAGGGTCTATTTGAATAAGATCAATAATACTAAAAGCGAATTTGTGTTCAGAACCCTCTTGTTTTATGTGCTTATATAGGGCATTCTTTTCATCTCTCTTTCTAATGGAGTAAAAATGACCGCATATTCTTTTGTTCAGCTGTCTCTCGGTCTTCCCAATGTAGAAAGCGGGACAAGCTGAACATAATGTGATATATATGACAAGTTTAGTAGTACAATAACCTGCCTTGAATCTAATAGAGGTGTTGGTAGTGTTGCTTAACCTAGTGCCTTGGCTGTTGTTAATAGCAAAGCACCAGTTGCATCTACCACACTTCTGTGTAGGTTTAGAGGTGTTAGTAGTCAGAAACATCGTATTTTCTAACAACCTTTTCAAGTTCATACCCATTTAGTTCATGAAGCTGTTAATTAAATGTAATGATGAGAAATTAGTTAGACTAATGGATGAAACAGAAAAACCGAATGAAAACATTTTAAGTGATTTATTATTTGAACAATGGGAAAGGTTATATAACAAACAATTTGTTACAGCTGATTTAAATATAAAAAAATCTCTAGAAAGGAAAAATTCTAAACTTACTAGGGATATTCAGCAGTATGAGAGAGGGGCTATATATGGGTGGAAAGAAGGACAGTTTAAAGCTGTTGACAATTTACATAATCGACAGCAGGTTCCCTCAGATTTTGATTATAATTTTCAGGCTCAAAGTAATTCCCATTTTTTCAAGGACAGAGGTCAAGACAGAAGAAGGGATTGGAAATGGGGGGGGGATTGGAAGGAACCCCATCATCAACAATAGCCAATATAAATAATATGAATCTAGAGGTAGTTACTAATGTAGATTTGCAGACTACACAACAAACTGCTACCAAACAAGACGTACATAACACCACAAAGTACTGTGAGATTTCTTCCACAGATGGTGTGACTTACAGGTACAAGAGCTTTAACATTTTTAACTATACAGATGATGAGCTCAATATGTCTTATTTTAATTTACTTTCTAAAGGCTTGAAATACATACCAACTACTAAATTTGATGTGATTGATAATATTTGTCAAGTTAAATTGTATACTAGGAAATTAAACTTGGCGGTAATGTTCAATAATCCTATTAATAATGTTACTGGCTCTAATAATGACTGTAAAATTCTGAAAAAGAAAAGTACCTTTATACCCCCATGCCATCCAACGATTGGTTTATTTGAAAAATGTATTGTTAAGCAGATTTATGAGCTTAACAACAAAAATAAGTTTAGGAGAATGGAACATAATTCATCTAGAGAAGAACAGGACACCCTACAAATGTTGAGGAAGAATAGATCAATAAGGGTGATGAAACCTGACAAGGGTGGGGGTTTAGTTCTTTTTGATCAACTCACATATACCTCTAAACTTCATGATATTTTACATTCTACTGACAGTTATGAGCTCATATCTGTTAATGAACTTAATATAGCCAATAGAAAAATTGATTGTCACCTCGAGGACTTTCTTCTAGACAGGCGAATTAGTTTGGATACTTACAACTTTGTCAAAGTGGAATTTCCTGTGTTAGCCAAGCTAGTTGGCATCCCCAAAGTTCATAAGAATGTGTCTGACCCGCCTTTTAGACCAATTGTTTCTGGCAGCAGATCTAAAACATTCCCTTTGGGTGTGGTCATTGACCATACTTTGAAACATGTGTACGAAAAGGTATTTCATCTTGCCAAGGATTCTTGGTATTTTTTAGCTTATTTTCCTACACATTTATATAAAAAAGATTTGTTAGATGTAACTATTGATGTCATAGACCTTTTCTCCTGCATCCCCAAAAGTGAGGGGTTAGAAGCATTTAATCGTAGTATTACTAAATATGCAGGGTTGGATTGGGATAAGATATGGTTTATCACAGATGTGATGAGTATGGTATTGGACAACAATTTCATCTTTTTTGAAGGAGATATTTTTAAACAAACTAAGGGTGTAGCTATGGGTGCTGCGTGTGCTCCCATTTTTGCTAATATGGTCATGCTCGACTGGGAGGAGTCTGTAGTGCTCACCAGTGACTTCTATCTTCACATCAAATATTATACTCGTTACCTTGACGATATATATATATATATATATATTATGGGATAGTGACACTGAGACATTGACTAAATTTACAGAATTTATTAACACCAGTAGTTCTTATTTGAAATTTACACACGCATTCAGTCATGATGGTCTGGCATACCTTGACACCCTCGTCTCTCCGGCTAATTTTGGGTTTAAATCTAGAATATACAGGAAATCCACTTTTTCTAACAACTATCTTGAATATTTTAGTAATCACCCAAAAAGTCTTTTAAGGAACATCTATAAGGGACAGTTGATTAGAGCAGTTAGAATGACTTCAGACTACATAGATATGATAGCTGAAGTTGAGTATATTACGGCTATGTTCAGTGATAGAGGTTATGACCTTGGTATGATGCAAAATGTAAGTAAGCAGGTTATTCAAGGCTGGGGTTCTAGGTACACACCTTTGTTAGGAATGAATTCTCAAGGTAATAATGTTGTTTCCCTTGCTAGAGTTAGTCGCAGTGATTTAAACAAAGCTTCTGTAATCGAATATGGTCCTTGTAGTTATAAGATGAGGCAATTGGTTAATAATAGTTGGTTTATTATTATGGCGGATGCTTCTATATCCAGCATTTTAGGTGATAAACCCCACTTTGTAAATAAAATGGGTATGAACTTGAAAAAGTTGTTAGAAAATACAATGTTTCTGACTACTAACACCTCTAAACCTACACAGAAGTGTGGTAGATGCAACTGGTGCTTTGCTATTAACAACAGCCAAGGCACTAGGTTAAGCAACACTACCAACACCTCTATTAGATTCAAGGCAGGTTATTGTACTACTAAACTTGTCATATATATCGCATTATGTTCAGCTTGTCCCGCTTTCTACATTGGGAAGACCGAGAGACAGCTGAACAAAAGAATATGCGGTCATTTTTACTCTATTAGAAAGAGAGATGAGAAGAATGCCCTATATAAGCACATAAAACAAGAGGGTTCTGAACACAAATTCACTTTTAGTATTATTGACCTTATTCAAATAGACCCTAGTGGGGGGAGACTATAAGAGTTGGCTGTCTTATAGAGAAATGTGGTGGCAAATTTTTGCTGATGCTGCCTCACCCCCAGGTTTGAATGAATCACTGTCTATTAAACCTTTGCTATACAAAATACGTTAGTGTCAAATTGTTTATAAATAAGTTGAGTCAGTGTTTTTATGAAAATATGTTTTTAACAAATATGAACTTCAGAGGAATTTGTGCATTACATTTTATAGGATATATATGTATTTATAATATAATTGTTTATTCCTGTTATCTGTTCATTTTGGAATGTTTTTGTTTATTGTCTATGCAGAAAGATTTAGTGGAGTATGTTGCTTTAAAATTTTTGGAGCCAAAACATCTATTTAAGGGCTGTAATTCAGAATGGTTTTTTGTTCTGAGGAAGCCTGTATTGTAACAGGTGAAAGCGCTCAACTGTTATTAAAAGTGTTTTTTATTTAGTCCTGCTGGTTTGCACGAGTTTGCTTCAGTGTTTTCGGTTTCTCAAGCTACATAGTGTGGTGCCAGCGTTCGCCTTTTTGCTTGTTTTATTATCATGAATGTGTGTGTTGGCACCCCTGGCAGCTATCACAACTCCCACATCTGGCATGCCTCACAGCTGTACCAGGAATTTTCCAGGGGGACATCCCATATGGCCATCTTGTGGGAGATGCTGGCTACGCACTGGAACCGTGGATGATGACAACCATCAGAAATGCAGACACACCCACTGAAGAATGCCATAATGAGGCACACGCACAAACTAGGTACATTGTAGAGCATGTGATTTGGATGCTCAAGTCATGGTTCTGCTGCCTTGACATATCTGGTGCAGCCTTGCAGTACTCTCCAGCCTCATGTGCGTGCATGTTCATAGTATGTGCCATGCTTCACAATATGATCCTGCAGAAACAGCTGCAGCAGGGACATCAGAAGGATGGGGCTTACAGCTCCCTGTCATTGCCAAGGCCTCCACAGGCACAGGGGAACTTGGAGGAGGAACCTCCTGAGCCTGCCCCTGTAGGCAGACATAGGCATGCCCAGTATGCTCTGGCCTTGACAAAGAGTCAATGCATAGCACATACACTGACACCCTAGGGATCGAGTGACTGACACCTCTCTTCAACTTGCAAACACAGTAAAGTGAATGCCACACACATCACACTACCTATACCTTACCATGTATAGGCTGTGTACTGCGTGCATCCAACAGAGTCAGCCCTCAAGCACCGTCCTCACAACTGCCGCAGGCACAAGGTAAGTCACTCTTCTTAACAATATATAAATATAGTAGTACATTTTGGTAGCATATCTCAGGTATTGCTGCATGTATGCAAGGGAATGGGGTGGCCTACCAGGATAGCAGCAGACAACTGACAGCTGTGTGGGACAACAGGAAATGTCTGCCCAATACTGGCTTCGCAGAGTATGCAGTAGTCCCCTAGCTGACAAAACTCACTGCAGTGTATGTGCGGGACAAATAAACTGGGAGGTCATAGGTCACATGCATGGATGTCAATGTTGGGGTCCCATACTCACCCCTCAGCATCTCCCAGCAAGTCAGCCATATAAATCCATTAAGAAATGCATGGCAAAGGCCCACAAATAGGGACAATGATGAAATAGTCCTCTTACAGACTTACACAGTGATGTTATAGCAGGTCTTGCAGTTGCATGAGGTCTCTGAAGGGTAGGAAGTCTGAAACTCAAAAGTCTGCTATTACATCCTAACCTTTGTTTTTTAGTTTTATGCCAGTATTCTCCAAGACAGGCACAACACTTTGCTAAATGGAGTCAAAAAGTAAAGCCAACATCTGCACAGTCTGTGCAATGTGTACAGTTGACAGGTATGCCCCCAAACATACCTGTGTCCCCAAAGAAATTCAGTAACATGTAAGTTTGTAGGGTAATAGCAGCAGAGCACACATTCCCAGGACTGTCCCAATCAACTTGATAACTTGTTGCACATCCACAATATGCAGGGGTAAATGAGCTATGTATATGCATGGTTAATACTGTCAGGATGTGGGCAGCACTTACTCTTGGCTGTTGTTGCTTAGTGGCCTAGGTACAGTACTGTGGTTGACAGGGTCCATGTTCCAAGACTTTCTATTCCAACTATTTTGCATGTCAGCTACACCTACAGTAGGACCTGTACACACTGTCCAGAAGTCAATATCCGTTATTGCAGGAAAGATGGACAAGTTAGGGACAGGGGGCCACTCATATGGACAGTACACATCTCAGAGTAACCTACACAGTGCCTAGCATACCGCTCAACTGTAAAGACTTTCGCAGAATGTCCAAAGTTTTGCATCATCATTTTGCCATTTGGCATGAAATTGTGGTTTTCTGGCAAATCATTAAAGACTAAAGTCAGAAAATAATGAACAGATTTTAGTGTCATACTTCATACCCTTTAGAAAAATGCATGTTAATGCAAAACCTGTAATTGTAGCAGCTATCTAAGTTTGTAAGGGTAATATTTAACACCTGTCCCTATTTCTGGTCCTTTGTCACCCAATTATTTATGGCTTTCTCCAGATTTCTGGCTCTAAGAGGTTGAGAGGTACAGTGCCTAGTATGACAACAGGTACCTGAAAGTTAGTGTACTGCCAGGTTATAAATGGCTGCCACCTTACTGTGTCAGCACTGACAGCAAGTCACTGGCCACCATCCATACCCCTGGAATGACAGGCTGTCACAGAAGGACTACAAGTATGCCACATATATCTGTTATGCTTGTCCTAACATTGCATTTACCTGCCAAACTATTTGCAAAACAAGAAAGGTTCATGTCAAAACATCAATAGCAGCCAGTGGAGAAGCAGACGTCATACCCATAAGAAAAAGTAAGCAAATACCAAACCGGTCTCCCAACTGTCTGTGTTTGGCAGAGCATTATTAACGCCCTGTCCCCATGTGTGGACCTGTGTCTGACTGTCATATATGGGCCTGTCCAGATGTCAGTCTGTGACAGGCTGACAGCTAGTGCCAACATGTAGCCTCATAATAACACAGAAAAAAAAAACATCTGAGGACCACAGCAGATGCAGTGGTGCAATTATAGACAACCTGCTAAATAGGTACACTCAGATGTGTGAAACCCATAACCCTGTGTGTGATGTTACGGCATCTACCCTGCTCACACCAGAAATACAAATACATAACTGCAGCCACTATGGGCAAAGCCTGTGACTGGACTACAGAAGGACAAAGAGACACACTTAAGGGGAAGGGGAACCACTAGCCAGACAAATGATAAATGTGCACACCAGAACAAATCGTGCAGTAACATAGGCACCCTGCAGGGTATGGAGTCAGTAAACATCACCCACAACTACACAGCACACACCCACGTAACTGGAGGTCATCAACAAAACAAAAATGCAAACAAAGGACACCTCAGAGGCAAAAACACATGGAAACTCCACAAACCTACACACCACAGAACATGCATAGTCCACACACCAGTGTCTCACACCCAGTAAGACCTTACCATAAACCTTACATTTTACTCATAGGAGACTCCATCGTGAGGCACACAGATGTGCCTGTCACCAAGCTGGATAAGGAGAAAGTCATGCTTACTTGTCTGTCAGGTGACAGAATCTGACATATTACACATGCACTTAGGTCACTCCACAACTGGTACTGTTATCACTCTGGCCTAGTCCATGGCGGTGTGAACGCCGTCAGATGTACCTCCTTGGACTATAGGAAGACAGACATGATTCAGCTTGCTGAATATATATCCCATGCAGGTATGTTCCTAGCCTAAAGCAGCATTATACTGTCACCTGGAATGATGGCTCAATACAAACAGAAAATGATTGTCAGTAACAATTGGCTTACTTACTGGTGTCATCCCAGGGGGATCCACTGCCTGGTAGCCTGGGAATATATGACGGCCAGATCACGATGCTTTGCTAGAGATGGCCCGCATCTGTCTAACTTGGCATTCAGGGCTCTGGCAAAGGCCCTTGTCTCCCCCATAGTGCATTTTTTAGGGAAAGTCATGGGGTCAATACTACCAACATATAACACTCAACAAAATGCAAAGTAAAGGCCATGCTGTTAAACGCTAGGATCACACAACCAGACCCCAAAATGTAGGCAGCAAAGCCAAAGGAGGTGGAATATAAAGATATATTAGATGGACACACACCTACATGCTGGTCAAACAGCCTGACACACACAATACACTAAAGTGCAGTTAACTGATGATAAGACCCCTATGCAAATTATAGGTAGCTACAGGCAAACATATCTGACTCAGGATACCCACCCCACATATCTGGCCCTCTACAAATCTATCAAGATTCAATCCATTACCCTGATCATGGATGACTTATATTACCCAACCACTGATTGGAAAACCAACCATGCCAGAACAGAAATGCACAGAGATTCCCCCATCTTATCAATGCTAAATCTTTAAGACAGCTACTTGATACTCCCACAACATGTGATACATATGTTGGACTTGGCAGTAACCAACATGATTAACCACTGCAGCAACCCTATGGTATCATCCTCCCTGGCAAGATCCGGCAAAAAAGCTGTCACGTTCAATATCACCATCTCTCCTGACCCTTCTCTAGCCATGATAAAATGAAAATGTCTCTCAAGCTGAGCACAACCACCAGAGGGATGGTATAAACAGTTGAACAGTCCCCTAACCCACTGGAGGAACAGGCACCAATGTCCAAATGTACACAAAAGTAATATACCAGCATATATACATATATATATATATATATATATATATATATATATATATATATATGCATGGAATCAGGAATACCTGACAAGACAACATCATCGTCCACAAGGGAGAGTAAACCCGTATGCAAACATCTGCAATAAAGGAACTATGTAACAAAAGTATGACCAGGACCAAGAAGGAGCAGGTGCACAACTGGAAGTAATTACCCCTAGCCTGAACAAACAAATAAGAGCACCACTGAAGTCCTCTAAAGGCATCTCCAAGTCCAAATTGCCCACATCTAAGACAGATGATCATAAGGCCTTCCTCACATATGTCTGCATTCCCAAAGGCAGCTCCCAGACCTGTGCAGAACTAATGGTTAAGGACACCACATCCACATGCTGTAGATATAACCAATCTACTGGCTGACAGATTCAGTGGAAATGTCTCCCCTCTGACCACCATCAGGAAAGCAGGACATCCCCAGTACCTAACCACCCGACCCTTACCACTAGGGAACAGGGCATTACTGCCATTTCAAAGCCAAGAAGACAGCCTCCATGGGACCTGAATACATCCCAGACTGCAACCTACATGAACCCAGGCATGAACTGGCAGCATCATTATGCACCCTACACTACCAAAGCCTGAGTACTGCTTTTGTCACAGCTGAGTGGCAGACAGCCACTGTCATCCCTGTACTCCAAGGTGGAGTGTTCACCAATCCGGGAAATTAAATACCCATCAGCCTAACTAGCCTGATCTGCAAGGCCATGCAATGGATCATCATGGACCTCATTAACAGGGATATTGGCAAACTCCAAATACTTGACCCCACACAGTCTGCCTTTCTCAAGGGGAAGTGTGTCAGTGAACTCTGGTTGACTTCCCTGAGACAGTCAGCAAAGACATGGATGAGGGAAAGATGGTGGACTCCAGCCACCTTTACTTGGCCAAAGCCTTATACACTATTCCCCACTTGGCCATAGTACATGAACTCTATCAACTAGGCAGCAATCCATATGTTACCAGATGGGTAGCAAACTGGTTCATTGATAGCACCTACATGATTATAATAGGGGTAGCCAACCCAAGCAGTACAGCCGTAATGAGTGGTATACCACAGGGATCAGTCTGGGGGGCATTGGTATATGGGATATACTTCTCTGAGGTGAGGGCCAAAAATGCTGGCCTATGGCTGACCAAGTTGGCAGATGACTGCAAGCTGGGAACAGTCATCAATACAAAGAGTGATGTGGACGTCCTACAACAGGGTCTCACCAAAATAAATGACTGCTGTCAGAAATATGGTTTCAAACTGAATGCCTGCAGGTGCATCATCATCCCCATTGGGGAGAATGACATCCTCACATATTATCACATTAACAACAATGCCCAACATACACAATCAGTACTGAGGCATTTGGCCAGTCTGGGTGATAGCAACCTGAAGTCTGTGCACCATGTTGCTTCCATTGTACAGAAAGCTTCATAGATGGGCCAACTCAAAAGTAAGGGTATCTCATCCAGGGACAAAGAGGTCATAAGATCCATGTATTCTAAGCTTATAAGGCCAATTATTTTGTACAATGTCCCCTTCGGCATGTACCACACAAAGCACATGCAGCAGCTGGAGAGACCACAGAGGTTCCTCACTGAAAGATTCCAGGACCCCAAACACCTACGCTGCACAGATAGGCTAACAGCACTGTCCTTCTACTCATTTCCATACAGACTCCTCAGAGGTGACCTCTGTCTGGCATACAGTGCAATCCAGACCCTGCCATGATGGGACTGTTGCACTTCTGGAAGGTAAGACCCACTCAAACAACCTGTAGGCACACCATCAACCTGGTCTGTGATATCAATAGGGCTTGTTGGTCTGACAGATATGTGTCCCACAGACTCCCCCATCTGTGGACTACTCTCTCTGTCCACATCAAGCCAAGTGCCACAATACCCCTTGTGAAGTGCTCCCTGTATAAGTGCATGGAAAACAGAAAATACAGTCCTGTGATTCCACCTGTGATCCTGCTGGACAGGTGTTCTGGGTGCTGACATGTCTTAACATGGGCTACACTCTTATCTGCAAGGGTTATAAAGGCTTCCGGCCTAATAGCCTAGTAACCTCATATCAACCTATAAACAAATGTCTATCAATGGTTCACCACATTACTCTGCATTGCTCTGCCACTGACATAGCTGGAAATCACAGTGCTATGTGAAATATACCACACATATAATGGACATCTCAACTCAGTAGAATGCACTCTGTACCCACACCAGGATATGACTTTTCAGTTAAGAAGAATACCACACAAGCAGGAGATCCCCAGCCAGTATATCACTGAGGTGCTGTAATGTTTAAACAGCTTTATCAGCCAATCAGCTGTAGCCACACCTCTCAACCAGCCAGATTGGGCAAGAATATCTATAGTTTGACTCACAGCTTCTGTCTATGCATCGTACATCTTATATTTCCCAGGTAAATCACCGTGATGATCTGAGGATATCTGTCAATAAGTAATGACACAATACATTTCAGTGTCAGGCAACATATATCACAAACAAGCTTGTAAAACGCAAGTACAACGAGTAACAAACAAGTGAAAGTAAGTCTGAAAGTCCAAGGTAGAACAAAGTTTTAAACGTAAAAAAGTTTATTTACAATTTGAAATGCTTTTCGTCACCAGAAATATGGTCACTTCCTCAGAAGTAAATAACCAGTTAGTGCAACAGTTTTAAAATACACAGCACCACACGGCACATGATGAAATGAACCAATCAATGAAATGTTTCATTTAAAGAGAAAAACATATTAAAACCAATATGTCACATTACTGAAAATGTAAAACTCTAATCAGATCAATGAAAGTACTAAAGTAAGAGCTTGTGGGTGCAATGAATGAAGTAAAAACACCCTACTATTTATTTATAAAAAGTGTATTTATAAAAAAAATACTCCTATTATATTTAAAAAACAGCTTGTATAAGGAAAATCAAGATTAACCTTATAGAATACTTGCAGTTTTAACCAGGAGTGTCCATCACCTAGTTAAACTTTTTAGTTTTAACAAACAACAGGCAACATATATGTCAGAAGATGTCTGCTAAAACAAACCCTGTTGCTCTAGCAAGTTTCTATGTTAATAAGAGCAATATTTAGAATATCTCCCTATGTTTGGGCCTTTGTCCCCCCATTGTGGCAGGCTAGTTCCAGATTTCTTGTACTAACAGGTTGACAGATATGGCTGTAGCACACAAAACACCAGACCGGAGTACAACTGTCTCTGGAATGGAGTCCCACTCTTACTATAGAAGGTCATTCTGGGCATGCCCATACACTTAGCGAGAATTACAACCAATGTCAAAACCCACATTAGAGTATATAATTGTATTATGCACAGATGTCTTTGCATACAGACAGCTATGTACATTTTAACTGTCTCTACCCACACCCGTCAGACAGGATTACACTCAGCTAGCTGTAGTTGGCCCATATGTGATATATCTGCATCTATTGCATGTGATACACAGACATATATATGGGCAACATATAACAATATTTCAAGCATGAACACACATAGACATGGGGAAGAGACAGACAGACAGTGATAGAGAGAGAGAGAGACATACAGGAAGACACACACACAGAGTGAGTCATAGACAGGGATACCCTGAAGGGATAGAGTTATGTCCTGCTGCAGACAGTTGCATACCAGTTGTAGCCAGTAAAATGTGCCAGCATGAAGGTGAGCCCCATTGTGTAATAGTACTGAGGTAAGGGGTTGTTCATAGATTCATATGTTCATAGGCTGGTACTAAGCTATTGGCCCTAAGGCCTATACAAGCCTAGCCATAACAATTCCCTGGATATTTCTTCCCACAGTATTTACTTCTCTGGACCCGTGTCTAGCAGGGCGACTGACATGATCCCTGGGGTGAATTTCCCCTCCAATCATCAAGGTTCCTTATGAAGAGGGCCAAGGAGGCGCTCTGCTTGACATGTATGGGCAGTCTATTCCAGAGTATGGGGAGTCTCTGGGTCAGGAACCATCTTTTCAGGCTTGTTGGCTGTTGGTGAAGCACCCACCAAGAGGAGAAAACGCAGAGAGAAGAAAGGAGCCACTTTTGAGATTTTAAGTATTTTTCCTCTGTTTATTTGATAAGTTTTTCTGCATAGCTGCCTAGTTTGAGCATTTTCTGGCTTGTTAAACTTGATTTCTGCATTAGTAGCTGTATTTAGAGCACAACCAAAAGCTATATACTGAATTTCCTGTTTGCACTTAATTTTAAAATCATTTTTCTCAAAACTTGCATATTTTCTGTCTTTGACCTAGCACTCTTGTGTGGGGTCATTTACTGCACTGTTATAACTTGATATTACTTGTGAACCTCTGCTATCTCTAAAAATCTTGCTTTTTTTCCCCCT
>NC_056737.1:1095440540-1095487695 GCF_019279795.1 Protopterus annectens
TTTTTTTTGAAGGGGAAGCAGTAAAGTCATTTCTTGACTGGTGCATAGAACACAAGGAGCAACATGGACGAGATGTAACTGTATCCAAACCAGAACATGTGAAGTGAGAGAGTGGCAGCCCTGAAAAAGAAATGGTACCTATGAGGCAGGTTGAGTGCATCACTGTTCTACCACTGGATCACAACCACAACAAAAACTGAAGTTTTATGGAGGCAAAGACTGCATTTTTTTATATCAGTGACATTACCTTTATTTCTAAAAATAATTCATTCCTCCTCATATTTTTGAGAACCTCATCAACAGTGTCTGAAGGAAACTGGAGCTCTGACAATGTGCTTCTTTATCTACAATGATTAAGCTTGTAATGCAGTAAAAAAGAAAAACATTTTAGAATTTGTTACTTTCAGTTGCAGGAGAACTACCTTGAAACCAAAGGTTATGGAGTAGGACTCGCACAAAGTAACATCTTTCTCTGAACGTGCTTTCTACATGTATACTAAAATGTCTGCCTGTAAATGACAAATTCAAGAACTAAAGAGAAGAAACGATCTTATGTAAACTTTTTTAAGGTACAAAGTAAAACTGAATGCAGGAAAAATGCAGACTGCTAAAAACGCAGCATTCTCAGAGGATTGACATGCACAAGTCCATAACCAAAAAATACTTGGACAGTGGTGCGCAGGTCATCAGCTGAGTATGATAGGGTTGTTTCAGCTTGTGCCAACAGCAAAGGCATCACACAAGCTGTCAGACGGGCAGTTTCTCTCCGTTTTCCTTTATTGCTCGGCAGGTTTAAATGGATGGATACCACTTAACACTGCAGATTCCCAGTCTCAGATATGCACTTTCTTGTCACAACCAGCAAACGCTAACAATGATAAACAGCACGTCAAGGACAAGAGCAGTGAACTACATGACAAACATGAATGCCCACTGGTCTGGCCATTTCTGCTAGTCCGTGCCATGTCATTCTGTGTAAACATCAAACTGATGAATTAATTATTCCCTGTGGCATTATAGGGAAAACAACCACGTAGAAACAAAGCATGCTGTACATTCTAGAACTGTAAATGGTTTTCCTTTACACATTCTCAGCCTGAAAAGCTGCCATAAATAAAACATTGACTTGTATCAGTGCTGACAACTGGATACATTACTAAAACATTCAAGCAGTCCAGACAAGCAGATGGTTAACTGCATCTCCGTATCAATTATTTACAATTCTAAAATCCATCAGCTGAAGGTGTATTTGCAGATAACCAAATAACCTCATTTTTTTTCTTTTCCTCTTCTAGACAGCAGAAAATCTGTCAAAAAACCAAAGAATGGTAAGCAGTAACACATTAATGATCTGTCCTATTCTTTTTTTTTTTTTTTTTTTTTTTTTTTTGCTGCTTCTGTGGCCTATAAAGAGAGTGTGCCACTATAAAGCCTGCAGGCTAATCTCTTATACTACTTTCTGCATGTGTTCTAACCTAGGCAGGCTGTCCCAGACTCACTTATATGATGAACCTCATCAACATCTTGGAGACAAAATAATGTACCATCCAATTAGAAGGACTCACTTTCTACTGGTTTTCTCCAAGAATTCCGGAATCCTTCACATCAAGGATGAAACGGAGAATTTTGCAGTCAATGAAGTAATGACAAAATAACTTTCTGAACTCTTCATCACTCATACCTGCTGTGGTACCTGCAGTCATACCTGCTGTGCTACCTGCAGTCATACCTGCTGTGGTACCTGCAGTCATACCTGCAGTTTTACCTGCTGTAGTACCTGCAGTCATACCTGCAGTGGTACCTGCAGTCATACCTGCAGTCTTACCTGCTGTAATACCTGCAGTCATATCTGCTGTAGTACCTGCAGTCATACCTGCTGTAGTACCTGCAGTCTTACCAGCTGTAGTACCTGCAGTCTTACCTGCTGTGGTACCTGCAGTCATACCTGCTGTGGTACCTGCAGTCATACCTGCTGTGGTACCTGCAGTCATACCTGCTGTGGTACCTGCAGTCATACCTGCTGTGGTACCTGCAGTCATACCTGCTGTGGTACCTGCAGTCTTACTTGCTGTGGTACCTACAGTCTTACCTGCTGTAGTACCTGCTGTCATACCTGCTGTGCTACCTGCTGTCATACCTGCTGTGCTACCTGCAGTCGTACCTGCTGTGCTACCTGCAGTCGTACCTGCTGTGCTACCTGCAGTAGTACCTGCAATCATACCTGCTGTGGTACCTGCAGTCTTACCTGCTGTAGTACCTGCAGTCATACCTGCTGTGGTACCTGCAGTCATACCTGCTGTGGTACCTGCAGTCATACCTGCAGTCATACCTGCTGTGGTACCTGCAGTCATACCTGCTGTGGTACCTGCAGTCATACCTGCTGTAGTACCTGCGGTCATACCTGCTGTGGTACCTGCAGTCATACCTGCGGTCTTACCTGCAGTCATATCTGCGGTCTTACCTGCTGTAGTACCTGCAGTCATACCTGCTGTGGTACCAGCAGTCTTACCTGCTGTGGTACCTGCAGTCTTACCTGCTGTGGTACCTGCAGTCTTACCTGCTGTGGTACCTGCAGTCTTACCTGCTGTAGTACCTGCAGTCATACCTGCTGTAGTACCTGCTGTCATACCTGCTGTGGTACCTGCAGTCATACCTGCAGTCATACCCGCTGTGGTACCTGCAGTCATACCCGCTGTGGTACCTGCAGTCATACCCGCTGTGGTACCTGCAGTCATACCTGCTGTAGTACCTGCAGTCATACCCGCTGTGGTACCTGCAGTCATACCTGCTGTGCTACCTGCAGTCTTACCTGCAGGCATACCTGCTGTGGTACCTGCTGTAGTTCCTGTTGTAGTACCTGCAGTCATACCTGCTGTGGTACCTGCATTCATACCTGCAGTCTTACCTGCTGTAGTACCTGCAGTCATACCTGCTATGGTACCTGCAGTCATACCTGCTATGGCACGTATAGTTATGCTACCATGCCTACCTCTTAGTGTAAGAAGTCTGGGCAAAGTCTAAAATAATGGGGGGACAAAGGCCTAAAAATAGGGACAAGTTTTAAATATTGCTCTTATAGACTTTACAGGATGTGTCCTGTGATACATTTTTTTCTGAAGGTTATGGAGTCTGAAACTCAAATGTCATTATTTAGTGACTTCATTCCTCAGTAATTTGACAGAAAACCACAAATTGTTTGAGGAACAGACCAAAAATGTGAGGCAGAAATCTGGACATTCTGCAAAAATATGGACACTTGAGAGGTATGGGATGGAAGGGTGGCCTAATGGTTAAGGTGTTTGCCTTACAAACACAAGGTGCAGGGTTTGAGTCTCACAAGGGATAATTGGCTAGGCTTACAATGGCTCGCAAGGGCAGTTAGCTTAGTACTAACCTATGAACCTAGGTATGCATGTTAGGCATTAACTCATAAAAAGGTGGCTTGTGAGTATTTACATACAGCAGATCCCAAAATTCTCACCATCAGTCTGTGATATTTTCTGCCACACATTTACCCAATTTTGTTGCCATACTGTAAGGAAAAAACATAACTATGGAACAGCTTGCAATGACCAAGGATCCTCTAAAGAATAACATGCAGCAAAGCACAAACAGGACCAATATGGAAAGAACTAGAACTGTGTTAAACACTTTCTAGATTGTAGTCCAAGACGTATCTCCTATGACAGGGTATGAACAAACAACGCCTGCATTAATGTAATGCATCCTTGTTTTTATCATGTTCCCTGATTTCACGTAGACCTGCCTCAAATAAACTCTAGGTAGCAGGTTTTCTCCATTGACAGTCCAAACTATTAACCCTCATAAAATTAAGCCAGTCTAAAATCCCAAAGACAAAGCTGAAAGCACATGGCAACAAAAACAAATTCTGTACGTTAAAGGAAAGAAGGAAAAATATCAGAAAATTTTACTGTTTAGAGACAAGCATACCACCTTTTAAATTTCACAAGGTAACTGATTAAAATCTCAGAACCCGCACTACTAAATGACTAAAACATCTTGACTTACGTATACAAAGTGCGAGATTGTCATTTCTCTGAATATTTCTGTTTCTCACTGATATGGCAGTGTCAGAGTTCATGAGGCTGTGGGGTTTGCCCCCCCCCCCCTACAAAACGTTTAAATGAGAAGAGTGATGTTCCCAAGTCCCTCTTTTCCTCTGTTTTTGAGAATTTTGTTCCAGTTTCTCAGGACTCTGCAATACAAGTCTCAAGACTTCAGTAGGGTGCCATTTGACAAACTTTGTTCCATGGGTTGGGCTTGATTCCTTTTTAAGCCACATACTCTTGTTTTCCAACACCCCCCCCCCTCCGTACACTCGTGAGTTGTAGTGGTATTTTAGCTTCCGCCAGTACTTGTATAGCACATTTCTGACCACATGCCACAGCACCTGCGGGACCTGTACAAAGTGATGGAATTCTGTTTGGGGGTCAGGACAACAAGAAGCCATTGTCTAGGTCAAGGTAGGCAACTTTTTTAACAGAAAGCCAAAAATCATGGCTTCTACTAATGCAAGGCATTTTTGGGCGTGAGGCAAACAAAGTGGCAATGTGGTAACAACACATGCATAACTCTGCTTAATAGAAAACCATGACTGCACTGAATTTTCATGCTGTTGACGTTTGTTTTTAAAGTTATCAATGATTAAGTATTACAACAACAGACTCCTGCCCAACAGTCAACTACTATAGCTGAAAAACACTGCCAACACCTTACTGTCAGTTACAAACAGGTGATAAACTGACGAAGACGACATACAATGTATGGACACATAAACCTGTGCACACTCATGTGCTCTTATACATTGACATGTAAGCCAACACAAAAAAGGTTAATTGGCTCTAGTAGGTTACCAAGTGTTACAAATAACACTTGGATAGTTGTCCAGTCCCTCCTTCCCCTCTCTCTAGTTTGTCTTTCCCCGATGGTCATTTAAAAGCTTCAGTTACTTCATTTGGTATGTACAGTAAGAGACTGGGTAACTACAAGTGTGGTACAATTAAATGTATGGATTACAAGTGTGGTACAATTAAATGTATGGATTACCACCCCAGTCAATGCAACATGGTGGCTCCTACCGCTCTGTCTATTAGTCCTCATCAGGTCATCTCTCTCTGGCTGTTATGACTTGTGCCACAAGGATGACTTCCTGAGCAAGCAGGGGTGGGGGGCATTAAGTGAAGGGGTACATCTGGGATTGTCTTAAAGAAGCAATAGCATTTGAGGTTAAGCTGGAGAGACAGTGGACTATCGGTTGGGGAGACAGAGTGATTAGCAGCTTTTGCTATATTTTTAAATTGTGGCATAACTTACTAAATGCTCACTGTCAACCAAGTTCAAATGTAAGATTCTTACTGCTGAAACAAACTACTTCACTGATTTGTGTCATTAAGCTTTTGTTCATTGCTTCTGATTTTTCTGATAATGGGATTAATTATGCATGCAATGATTTATGAAATATAGGCCAATTTCTTTGACTAGCTACAGTGTGGACTTTGACAATTCCCTTGACTAGTTGGTAGAGAGTTAACTGCACTCTACATTCTGCTGTTAAAAGCAGCACTGTCACAGCATGATAAGTAGTGACGCATTGTTTCATATAAAGCGATACATTGTTTCCTCATCCACATATATATATATATATATATATATATATATATATATATATATATATATATATATATATACATATATATATATATATAATATATAATATATATACACACACACACACACACACACACACACACACACACACACAAAGTAAAACCTCTGTCTGTCATCACCCACCAGTTTGGGAAAAGTAACTCATTTCTTCTCTGATAACCTAGTTAATACATTCCAGGGCTCAGGAAGAGCAAGAAGCTGCACTCTCACACTCGCTGGGTAAAAGACGGAGGATCTAATCCTCAATGGGGTATAAACCCACTACAGAGAAAACATACACACAGAGACACACTTACTCACTCTCACATGACATGCACATGTCTAGGCAGTCTGGAGAAATTGCATTAATCCTGGGGCACATATTTAGGATCTGGAAGGAAATCTGAGCACCAAACAAAAGCTCATGCAGACAATGGAGACTATATAGAAAATTATGTAGACTTCCAAATTCAAGGCACACCATGTGAAAACCAAACTGGGGAACCAAGAACTGTAAAGCAACAATGCTAGCAACTGTGCATCCCTGTGCTGCCCATGTTTCATAAATTACAGAACAACGTGCAGTGGTCTTCATTAAGCTGCAGAGATCAGAAGGCTGTGATAGCTATTCTTAATTGTCAGATGCTACCAAGTTGGTTCACATTTCTAGCATTTGATCAGATCATTTTGAGTTCTGTACCTGTACAGATTCTGACTTTATTCAGCACTAAAATAATTACTGTATTTATAAGCCAGTAAGAACATTTAGGCATAAAAGCCTCGTTTAAAGACAACCTGGCTAAGTGGCTTGCTCAGAGTCACACAGCAAGTAAATGGGGACTTATGGAATCAAACCTGGTAATGTAAGAACAAATTTGTTAGGAGCTGAGATCCTTAATCTTCTAAGGTAAGTTGACACCAAACAACATAAGAATGCTAAACACACATGCATGTCCATATTTGCACTTTCTCTATTTCCACACACACTGTTGCGGGTGGCTGGGTGGGTCATAGTTATCCTTTCAAGCCAATGGAGCTGGATAAAAAAAAACTTTATATTCTAACAATCCCAAGTTTTTCCCTTTCTGTGTAACTGTTGTAACTTTGAGAATTAGAAGATGGGATTCCACACCCCTCTCTTTAAACTTCTCAAGCAAAGCTTTCAGGGATTTAACCAGAAATATCTGTTTTTTACTCAGCCTTCAGATTGCTGCTGCCCACATCACCCACTTATCTTTAAAAAAAATGTCCTCATCTGTTAATATTTTGCCCCTATATGGTGCAGGATTGGGCACATTATTTTCACCTGTAGTCACTTATAAACATAAAATGGCTCTTTTACAAGTACATTGGTCTCAGATAAGCATATTTTGTAAAGCAGCCACTGGTATAGACAGTTCTAAGTATTTTGTGCTGTTTCAACTATAACGTTTTTGAGAGGCACAGGAGAAAAATGTCTTCATTTGAGTATAGCTATAGCCCTAATAGGCTTGTGTGAGATTGTTTTGTTGAAAGAGATTGCAATGGAGTAACTTGGAGTTTAGAGTGAGATATTTCACAATGTCACACAGAATACAACAGTAGTGGGTGGTAACAGAATAAGTGGGACAGAGAATCGTATTCCCCTTGTAAAAATATATCAGAATGTTTGCTGTTTGAATGTAAAACTGAACAGAAACTTCAAGGTATTATGTTTCTGGATTTTGCATCTTTTATGTTTTTCTGCGCCACTGTTGTGCAATTCAGAATTTCAGAGTAGACTAAGGGGTCTGAAGTACTGGAATATACAATGGTATACTATTAGGAATTAAAATCTCTCAATGTCTAAATCCAGTGGATGCCAGAAACACAGAACTAGCCTAAGAAAACCTTAACTCTCCAGTCAGATACACTCTACCCCTTTTTATTTTTAGAAGTCAGAAATAAGGTACTGTTTTCCAAAATCTTTCCTCCCATTTTAAGCACAGATAACCTTGTGAAATGTAAAACATATCCTTGCTGAGAATGAAATCAGCTCATGTAAGAATTTTTAAAAACTGTACACCATGATGGTAGGTATATCAACTGAGCGGTGTCAGTATCCCATCAAAACTTACTTACACATATCATAATTCAAAGTAATGTTTTTCAAGATTACATATACAATGCAGCAAACTACCTATTTTAACAGTGAAAAAAGGACAAATAAACCAGCAGAATAAAACAAAATAAAATGATGCCTGGATACCTGTGCAATAGTGTTCTTATGGTACCAGTGTGCTCAAGTTATACACCTGAAGTGAGCTTTACTGTCAGAATTAAGTAATTTGTTTCATTTCACTCTCCAGGCAATATTTTGCTGCCTTCTGACTTGGAAAAGGCGCAGCTGCATTCTGCAAATAACACATTGTTTTAATTACTTTCAACGACATTTCCAACAGATGATGTTCACTCTGCCATAATGTTGGTATTTCTAAAGCACTCACTGAGGAACATTTGTCATTTTTAATATGCCAATTCTCGCCATCAACACAACATGATGAAAATCATCACTTAATACAACATAAACATAATCATCTGTTATTCAAGCAAATGCACATAAAAAAATCTGAACAGAAGAATTGTAATTTGTAAATCTCTGTCAGCTGTTCAAGACTTGTGTAATGCTAGTTTGACAGCAGTCAATTTATATGTCAAACACACCCTGCATTTATGATATCTCACATGCCACTGAAACGTCTTACTGTGGTGTCCTCATCGACACATAGTAACACGAGAAGTGCAAACAAGTGTGCAGCAACTGTTTAACCAGCTAAGAAATCCCACTCCCACCAAGACCCCAGCCCTGTGTTTCTGTAGTGTCTCATCTCTCCAAGAAATAGATAGGATCCTGGTAAATGCCAAGAAATACCAAGAAGCATTCTGTCAGAGGATGTTGCCATCCCCGCAATAACTGTTATGCTAGAAAGGGATTAAAGCAGAACGCCCTGCTGCTGCCTAGTTCTTCCAAATGTTTTCAAAGATACTTTCTTACTGCTAACAGTAGCAAGTGTATTAAAGTGCAGGTACACACCAATTAGGAGCTGCCTTTTACAGGAAAAATCTAGGGAACAGGGAAAATACACACACACACACGCACACCCCCCTCCCTAATGTATCTTTGCAGGGAACACAACAGAACCTGCACAAAACACTGCAACTATACAAACAGTCTCTGGACTTCTGTTAGCACACAAACAAAATATTTAATGTGCTTTACTACATACCACAAAAGAAAAAAAATATATGCATACACACACACACACACACACACACACACACACACACACACACACCATGGACGGCACAGTGGTATAGCAGATAAGCATGGTCTCCATATAGCAAGTGGTTCTCTGATTCTCATCTGGGGTGCCTTCTGTGTAGAGTCTGCCTGTCCTCCCTGTGTTTTTCTGGGCTCTGAGTGCTCTGTTTTTCTCCCATATTCCAAAGACATTCAGTAGGTGTTTTGGCTACTCTAAATTGACCATAGGTGTGAGTGTATGTGCGAGTGAGTTGTATGGAAGAACAACCGCAGCAGTGCTACTCGTCTAGCAGTGTGAAACTTGGCTCTAGACAATTATCACTGTTGAAGTGACACCCTGACTCCATGTGCAAAATGAAAAAAGAGGTTGTGGATGGATGGATCGCTTGCCATATTTACCATTTCACATGGTGAAGGGAAAATAAATCACATTTTTGGCCAGACTTGCTGCTTTCATCCTTTGGCTGTCCTACACCCATTCCTCTCTCCCCCAAGTCTTTCCTATTTCCCTAAAGTATAGACAGCCTCCTCCAACTCTTGGACCACCCGTACGTGTAACCCACTCCACATGTTGAGTGAAAAACATCCTCACGTTCAGACTAAAATAAGATGCACCTCTTTGGCCCGATGCCCTCTTCTGCCTGCTTCTCAATATCCATCTCCTCATTATCCATATATAATAATCTTGTTCTGCCTGCCTCTCAAGGTCCGCCTCCTCATTATCCATATATAATAATCTTGTTCTGCCTGCCTCTCAAGGTCCGCCTCCTCATTATCCATATATAATGTTCTTTTGAGGCAGCTCCTTTCCCTTCCCTCTAGTCTCCTGCATGATAAGCCCTAGTGACTTAAACTTTTCCTTACACCCCAGCCCTTTTATGCCCCTAATCACCTCAGATGTCTTTCTTTGTGCCTTCTCTTATATTGCTATATTCCAATCTGTATGGTATCTTTCCATAATATGAACAAGGTATTCCACATTGTGTCTGACCAATATGTTGTACAGTGGCAACATAGCCTCACGTCTGTGTCTGCCTTACACACCAGCATCTCGTTAGCTTTAGTCACAGCATTACCACATTGCATCTGATGAACTACTGTTGTAGTGACCCCCCACTACACTCCCAAGTCTTTTATCTGAGCTACACTTCTTCTTGGATTGTTTTGTTTTGTATGCATTTCTTTACATTTATGCAAACTGCATACCAGGAAGAAAAACAGTACATGACAATTTCCTAAGTACCCGTCATCAAAGGGAAGATGGGTAATAGGTTACCCTACAGCATCTTTCACAGTTGTAAAGAAGACAGAAATGTACAAAGAATAACCAGAAATCCTTGTGCACTTACAGGCAAGGGTGGAAAGGGTTTGTGAAATAACTGGGCAACTGGGTATTTACCCAAGAGATCCTATGTACCTGCAAACATCAACACTCTTGAGCTGAAGTGGTTAAGAGGTTGTCACACCTCCTTGTTCTGAGTTGTACTGGCTGTAGATGAGTTGATTTTTCTCAAAGGTGGTAGCTTTAGCCATTTTCTTTACCCGCAGCACCCAAAAGTCTGTCATAATGGAATGAGCTGAAGGCAAAAGACTTCTGAGAGAGAAAAATACAAATTAAAGAAAACACCGCAATCGACTTAAACATGGGCAAAGAAAAGCACCCCATGCTGGTCAGGCTCCAGGCCTCTGATGGCGATCAGCTGTTAACTGAAAAAGTGCAATTTAGAAGAGAATGAAAATAAGGAACCAGGATGAGCAGAATGTAAATCAGTGCAGCACTTGACGGAGCACTTCTTGACGGTATAAGAAAACCTAACCACAGTCGCAAGAATATTTAGTACCTCTGTTCAGCGCGATGCATTAAGCATTAATAGGGTACAGTGGTTTCACAGCAATACAGTGCAGCTGTTTCAAAACCAGCCAGAGATCTGATGGTCAACAGGGCTGTCTGGCACCGTCTTCATGTCACTGGTTAGCCATGCTCACTTTTGGGAGGTGGGTTGCTGGAACCACCCATGTTGTAACATGTACATAGAGACATGGCCACAAAAGGAGATGGTTTATATTTATGCAGGTGAGCTTGAGTCGGGGGAAGACATTACTGGAAGTGTGTCCGGTTGCAAGATCTTGTGTCGAAGTCCTCAATGGAAACAAGAAGCCCCATAACAACACTGTCTTCAACGAGTGCTTGGCAGTATTGTGGAATTGTCGCTCATGGTGCACATTGCTCAACCAACTCTCAAGCAGGGCTTAAAAGGTAAACCCCTTTCCAACATAAAAATCATCGTGGCCTTGGTCCAGGTCAGCTTGGCCCTCACTCCAAAGGAATGATACCGCTGTGGTAAGGGATGAATGGGTCAGTAGGGCAACCAAGAGGAACAGCTGGATGGTCAGTGAAGGAGCAAAGCAAAAACAGGAAAAAAGAGTACCTGTGTTCAGAGTAGTGTGAAAATCGTTTGTGCATGCAACATGTTTATAGAATGTGAACACTGAAAAAAGGCTGGCTAAATTCCTTGTACCTAACTGCACTGGGTTTTAGCGGATGCATGCCTTTTCTTCTGCAGCATTAGTGACTTTGAAGTTATTCTAAATGTATGTGGTATTTCATGGTAATGTGCGTGTATAGGTGAGCGTCTTAAAAGTCATCACTATAGAAAAGGATTTATAGCATTCATTTTCAGAGAGATGCACCATATTTATATCAATATATGAAAAGAGAGACAAATCAGAAGGGTCCAAAAACAGGGCTCTCACCACTTCTGCCCTGGGGCTTCATTTCCCTTTAGCCTGACTTAATATGATGTTGTCACTTAAGGTCAAAATCAACAACTTTTCAACAAAAATAAACTGCCTCTTGGAATATTTAAAACATAATGCCGTCAAATGTTAATCGTTGGCGACTACCTTCACTTTTGATTTCTTCCACATGAGTGGATTACATTAGTAATGGTCACATTCCATTTTTTACATTCACAGTAACCAAAACCTCATAGAAAAACATTCGTAATCTGACCATTTAAAAAAGCCAGCTTTATTGCAACATATGATATATTATACCTCTCAACTGTACAGATTTTGCAGAATGTCCAGATTTTTGCCTCATACTTTTGGTTTGTTTTTCATAAAATTGTGGTTTTCTGGCATATTAGTGGCAAATCATTCAAGACAGAAGTTAGAAAATAATGACATTTGAGTTTCAGACTTTATACCCTTCAGAAAGTTCATGCTAATGCAAAACCTGTTCTATCAACTACCCAGGTTTGTACGAGCAATATTTAAAAATTGTCCCTACTTTTGGGCGTTCGTCCCACTTTTATTTATGACTTTGTACAGATTTCTTGCTCTAAGAGGTTGAGAGGTATGTCATATGTCATAGTATCTTTTAGAATGCTCTACAGTACTGTCTGCAAACCTATTTCAAGTATTTTTTTTACATCTTTATTAGATCATCACATTTTTACTAGTAACATGACTTACTGTATTACTGTCGGTCATTTATCAGAAAACCAAACTTTATGTGGAAGAGGCCAAAAATATAAGGCAAAAATCTAGATATTCTGCAAAAATCTGGACAGTTGAGAGGTACTATTAGTACTCTGTAAGGATATTTTTTAATTTGCCAGCTTGTTACATTCTCAAAAGTCATGTTCCCAATTACCTCTTTTCTTTCCCATCACACCCCCAGCATTTACCATCTACCTAAGGAAAATACTTTGGGTATAAAAGTACCTGTACAAACATTGTGAACATTCTAGGCTTTGTTGCATACTTGGGAGTTTGCATGCCTTCCCATTGCTTATTTGTAAATAACCTTAGTCTGTCTTCCCAATCTTTTATAACCTCCTCTGATTAATTCTTATAGTTAACATGCAACATTTTGTATGCCCTGCAAACTTTCCCTTTTTAAGAGCAACTTGTGTTCTAGACTCAAGTAAAACTCTACCAGAGCTGATCTTTCACTTAACGCTCCAGTATCCCCATCCCTTTTTCTTAAATGCAGGTGTCCGTCCCTGGTAGGGAAGGCAGTCCCGTAACCTGCAGCCCACACTTCTGCTTATCCTCCTCTTACTACTTTAGCTTGTAATTATTTGATACCAAATACCTTGGTTCTTTTACTATAGGACATCTCCTGTTTATTTTCTATACTCTTATTTGCTGTCACCTTTATAGGTAAAGTCTCCCATATTCATTCCTGTGCTGGCTTAATTCTTAAACAATTTACTCCTACTTTTATGAATGTATTGTTCTGTACAGTATTTGTGATTTTCCTTAAGGCCTTGCATCCAATCATCTGAAGTAGTCTTGTCAGTTTAGTTAAAAAGGCTATGATTAAGAAAGTTTGTCCAATAGTCCTGGGTTTGATTCCTGCAATTTCTACTAGCACGTTGTGCCACTCTGAGCAAGCAGCTTATCCAGACAGTGCTACCATGTTGCACACGTGTCCATTGGGTTTAATCGGTTTACAAATTAATTAATTTAAAATAAAAATACTAATAATGACAGTGATAGCAGTGGATGAATCCTTATGATGATAAAAACTAAAAGAATTTAATATGTGCACAATACAAGCATGTAGAGATGGACAGTACAACAAATTCAGTACTTCACGGAACTGTTCTACTAAGAAGACAGGCAGAGCTGACAGAACATTTAGTTGTGACTAGTAACAAAGTCAATCAGTTATGGGCCAGGATTTATAACCCACTGAATCTTGGTTCAGTTAACCATGACAAGCTAAAAACTAGGATTTATGAAACCCAAACACATCAGAAGTTCCAGCTTCAAACATAAGTTAAATTAAGTCCCTACAAATACAGATACTGCCACCTCTACTTAATGCAAGGGCTCTGCTGATCCCCCCACACCTCCACCATCCTGTTTCTTAGAGCCTCAGGGCGGACAGAATGAGGGACTTGTGACTGACAGCAGTGGCACTGTGACACACTGTCAAACAACAACTTCTGCAAATCTTCTTTCAGTTTTATTGTTGTGTCAAATCAAGTAATTAGAAACACATGCACCAAACAGAACAACAGAATAAAACAACAGCCATATTTCTTTTTTACTACACAATGGAATATTTATCTTCATCTGCGTGTTTTGGTGAAAATCACAGAATTAGTGTGTGGTTTGTCCTGAGCTGCTGTAAAAAATAAAATCGAGCAAGTCATGTCTTTTAAATCTGTAGACAGCTGTTTGTCTGAGGTAAAGGAATAAAGCCCCCTCCATGTCCAAGGTGACCCACATAATGGAGCCCAGCAAAGAAGGATGGAGTAAATTACCCAAGACCGCTCACCCGTCTTATGGGGAGAAATCAACCTAAGGTTCAATACTCAAACAGTGCCTTCTGATGGACAGCAAAGGGGAAAGGGTCTTACGATATAGGAACAAAGCACACTTGTCCTACCAAGAAGAGTGTGCAGTTTGTGGGCAGACAGGAGGAGGAATGCTCATGCTGATTGTGTGAGCTTGATGTATCTTGTCCACCTGCTCACTGTTAGAGAGAGGGGGCTAGGTTAAGCAAAAATTCTCAGCAGGTGCCCTGGATGATACAACACAGGGGATGTTCTGAAGTTCTTTGTAGGCTCTGATGAAATCAGTGTTCATGACTTTCCAAAGACATTTCCCCGTCAACACACACCCATGGGAAAGGAGGACTTCGACAAGCAGATGATGTGACGTTGCACCGCTGGAGGCCAAGCCTGTACAAACGTGGATAACGTATGTGGGCTAAAACTGGTCTTCAATGCTCAAAATTACTGAATCTGTAACAAATTTTAGTGACCCAGAACCGCTACACATGTCTGTTTTGAAGCTATACTGCTATGGTCTGCACATTAGTTTTGGTCACTGTACTGTGTCGTCTCTAAGCTTATACAAAAAATGAAATGCCATCGTGACCACCAGCAGGCTAGGCCCCAATGTTCTGATCAGAGATTGTCATGAACATATTACGATCAGAGGTGGTTCAGGGGCAGTGTAACGGAATATATGTCGATTGTCTTGTATTTGAGTCCTAAATGATAGCTGTTGTTATCCTTCCACTTCTGTGATTCTAACTGTGCTGATCTTCAAACAGACACAGCTGCACTCATGGAAGAGCTTTCTTACAGCTGAACTAGAACTACAACAGGATGCAGGCGTGCACGGAAATGGCATAAGGAAATTTCAGGATGGGCAGACAGGTGCACAGAAATGGCATAAGGAAATTTCAGGATGGGCAGACAGGTGCACGGAAATGGCATAAGGAAATTTCAGGATGGGCAGACAGGTGCACAGAAATGGCATAAGGAAATTCCAGGATGGGCAGACAGGTACACGGAAATGGCATAAGGAAATTCCAGGATGGGCAGACAGGTGCACGGAAATGGCATAAGGAAATTCCAGGATGGGCAGACAGGTGCACGGAAATGGCATAATGAAATTCCAGGATGGCAGACAGGTGCACGGACATGGCATGAGGAAATTCCAGGATGGCCAGACAGGTGTAGTCATCTGGCTGTCGCAGTCAACATTTCATCCAAAATGCAGCAAATAAGTCCGTCTAAATTAATCATGCAGATACTTCCTATTATCAGTTGGCATTGTTAAATGTCATAGGCCATTACAATTTCCTAAAAGGTATACCATCTAAAAAACAAATAAAACTGTTCTAACTACAAATATGAATCTGACAATTTTTCTTGAAAAAGTGAATGGGGTGGTGTTGAGCTCTGTAAATAAAGTCGGTCACAGACAGAAGCACATTTACTGAACAACTTATTTCATGTCTCAGTGTAGTTTGAAAGCATCTGTTTCTTATCATCCACAAATTTAATAAGCAGAGGGAAAGCCATAATAGACCTGACAAATTCATAAGCACAATTATGCTGTTATTTCCAGGTTTCCTTATGCTAACGTGCAGTGCTGATACAAACATTAATTGCATCTGAAAGGAGTAAGTACAGTTTTATCTAGGCAAAAATAAATTCTTTCAAGTTTTGTGGATGACATAAAGCAGTTGTCTTCAGAAAAAGAACAACACAGAAGTTTAGTAAGTGTCTGCATTATGCGCTATGCAGTAATACGTGATATGGTGTACATTACAGACATACCAACCCATGGTCAGGTACACTGCTGTACATTGCAGACATACCGACACACGGTCAGATACACTGCTGTACATTACAGATATACCGGCACAAGGTCAGGTACACTGCTGTACATTGCAGACTTACCAACACACTGTCAGATGCACTGCTGTACATTACAGATATACTGAATACTGACACACTGTCTGGTACACTGCTGTACATTACAGACATACCAACACACTCTCAGGTACACTGCTGTGCATTACAGCCATACCGACACACTGTCAGGTACACTGCTGTACATTGCAGACATACCGACACATGGTCAGGCACACTGCTGTACATTGCAGACATACCGACACATGGTCAGGTACACTGTTGTACATTACAGACATACCGGCACAAGGTCAGGTACACTGCTGTACATTGCAGACTTACCAACACACGGTCAGATGCACTGCTGTACATTACAGACATACCAACACACTGTCAGATGCACTGCTGTACATTACAGATATACTGAATACTGACACACTGTCAGGTACACTGCTGTACATTACAGACATACCAACACACTCTCAGGTACACTGTTGTGCATTACAGCCATACCGACACACTGTCAGGTACACTGCTGTACATTGCAGACATACCGACACATGGTCAGGCACACTGCTGTACATTGCAGACATACCGACACATGGTCAGGTACACTGTTGTACATTACAGATATAGTGGCACACTGTCAGGTACACTGCTATACATTACAGACATACCGACACACGGTCACATACACTGCATAAAGGGCATGCCTAGTACCATATGGGGAGAGCTCTCATACTGACAACAAAGCGAGCTGTTGGGTATTCTGGTAACTGAGGACATTTTGTACGATCATTACCCTCTCATCCCAGCTGTGAAGTGAGCACCTTCCTCACTGCAGGGACCAGCTATGGCCTTCAACTCTAAACATGTCCACTTCTTCCCTTGTGGCAGTAATAGCTACAGTTACTGATTTTGGTTGCCACAGGCCCGCATGCCTTCCCGGCACTGCAGATGGGCATGCTTGTCTTCCCCTGCTCACACCATTTGGCTCCTCAGCTGCTAGTTGAACCCGGGTCTCCTAGGCTGCAGTCACAGCTTTGTCCCTCTACTCCCATGGCATTTGACTAATTTATGACTCTATAAGAGTAATGAGAGCTTTCTGTTTAGCAAGTTAAATGCAGCTGAGCTTTGTTATAAATTTCAGCTGATGTTTTTGAGTATTTTAGAAATTGTGTGTATATTCAAATGAAACATTAAACCAAAATCACATCTGCCAGAGTTGATGGTAGCTCAGTGGATTTAAAAGATCCCACAACTCCTGTCACAAAGTGTAGGGGGAGGTTTTCTGATGCCCTGGCCAAATTTCCCCTAGTAGTAGAGATACCACCTTGGGTACCCCCTGAAAAGAAGAAGACTACCCTAGTCAACAAAGAATAAATAAAACTTCTCTTTTTCTCCTGCTTCAGCTTGTATTACTATTAACGATCACTTTCAAATCATGTTGTTTGAATAACTGAACTATAAAAGCCTGACCACAGCTTCATGGAAATGAACCCTACCAAGCTTAATCCTAACAAAAACAGCTAGAGAAGTCAGGCAATACCTCTTGCATCTACATATGCCCCATCAGCTCTTGTTGGTCCTGTGGCAGTGATGTCAGGATGGTATGCTGAAGGCCTAGGGTTCGAATCCCAAATGAGAGTTAATGGTATCCCTTCACTTCTGTGATTCTAACTGTACCTAAGCAGAGAGCTTTGTGTGCGTTTCTAATTTGGCCACTACTATATTCTAATTCTGAGGATGCTATGCTATCATGTAACAGAGGCATTACTCTGTTACAGTGCAAAATGCTACCTACGCCATCCTGAGTTACTGTGACCTCTGACTCAGACTATATCAGCCTAGAGGCTGTAGCAGAAGCCCCACCCCTACATAAACTCTGACTGCTGGATTTCATACGTTTGCTCAGCTCCATTTTCTGAGATGGTGCAATCAGTCTTTTCTGATTCAGGCATTATTGACTTAGCAACATCTGGTAAGTCCATACTTTAATGTTGGCATTTTTCATCATTCAGGCCATGGAATAAATATCAAGAATGTGACACAAAGAACACACCATTTTGAAATTACACTAGTCCCAGTCAGACCACTGGTCTTTTATCCTTCCCTGCACATAAAAAATGTGCTTTTTCAAGGGTCCTGGACAATATTGGAAATAGTGAAGACAATACAACCTTCTGAGCTTTCCGACACCAAAACCAAGAGTGCTTTATGCTGAGCCGAATGTAACTTAAAGGGATTTTTAAATATGTAATAACTTTTTTATTTAAATTATTAAAAAATAACTGAACTGCCCTAATGCATCATTTTCAGCCATGAGCAGGGCAATGTTTTGTGTTTTATGTACATTGTATGTGTGTATGTATATATATATATATATATATATATATATATATATATATATATACACACACACACACACACACACACACACACACACACACACACACACACACACACGTGTGTTTGTGTCTCTGTCTCTCTCTCTCTCTCCACACACACTAGATTACATGCATTTATACATGTGTGTATTTGTGTGTGTGTACGTTATATTACCTATTTTTTCACTGCAGGGCTAGCCACTCTGCAGTGTTAAATTTGGTTCTGGGTATTGGTCACTCTTGATGTGACATCCCAACCCCATGTAGAAAATAGGTGAAAGGGGGTTGATGCCGATATATGTATTAGTCAATGACACTTTTATCAAACACCTTCTGCCAGCCCCTGGTGCTTCAACACTTTATACCCCTCTCTGAAAAAGGTATTGGCACAACAGTGGGACAGGCCCCTTCTCCCCCTAGGATGGATGAGGCATCATCAACTACTTACTCTTATGGACCCCCATCCCCAGCCAGGTTGTAATCAAGGCTGTGTCCCAATATGTCAACAGTTTCATTTAAAATTAACTTTATTTAAATCCCTCTCACAAACCAATGAACAACCATCAATTAGGAGCTTTAAGTGAACACGGAAAAACACTGGATTTCACAGACTCACCTCAGCGGTAACTAGCATTAGCTTATTCTCATTCCTGGTAAATCGTGATTGAATTGCTCCATTATTTGGTGTTACATATAACTGAGTCAATGTAATGTCTCCTTTATTAATTTGTCTTGCTTGTATTTCTGTTCATCTGTATGCAGAACATTGTTTAGTTATGCACTGACATTATAGAAAAATGACTGCAAGCTGGATATTTAATAGAGCACTTTACAGTGTAAATAGCACTGCAGTCATAGCACTGCAGTCAAAGGAGATTGTTGCTTTAATGTATGTACTTATTATACATATTATACAGATGTATGTATATGTGTATATATATATATATATATATATATATATATATATATATATATATATTTATTTATTTATTTCAAGCACTCAAACGCTCAAGAGTTCGAGCACTTGAAATATCAGCTGCAGAGTTTGAAAATGAACTTTTTGAATGCTGCTGGTGTGTATTTGTACAAGATTGCAGTACAGTGGGGATTGGAGAATTATCCCTTTCCCCAGTGTAGTGCGATTTCAGAGCTGGTATATTTAAGTAGCAGTTTGGAGATATAGGGGTTTGTGTCCAAAAATAGTTTTTGTTTTGAACCTTCGTGACTTGAAGTCTTTTGTATTCAAATCATTAAAATTAAACGGTTTTTCTTTATGTCTTAGTGTTCAAAGTTTTTATAGTTTGGACATTTGACACTCATACAAGTATGACAACCAGTTGATTGTGATTGGGTTCTAGCTCAGCAAAACCATTTTGATTTTTATCACTCGTATGGACATAAAGTAGGACTGCTGTCTCTGCAAAACCAATGTGGTTTATTATGAGGAATCTACCCCCCCACCCCCACCCGTTGTGTAACTGTTGAGTAAGCATGTCTAAGTTAGGAGGTGTGAGTGGGGGGCTTGCCTGTAAAATAGCTTATTGTAATTTATTGTATGGACTATATATAGGTGCATTGTGTTTTCAGTCAAATGTGGCTAAAGATTTTAGTTCTTACATGGTAGTGAGTGTACATACACACACATTAAATATTATATGTATTGTATGTGTGTATAATATACTCACACACGTGTCTTTTGATCTAAAGTCACTTTATCTAAACAGGTGATCAAGAAAAAGCTGATCTAATACCCTTTTCATTTAAACCTAGCTTACAATGTATAACCGTTTTCTATACATACGAATTAGTGTTCCAAATATTCAATACCAAAAAGTGTAATTCACAAAACAAACCCCCTGTACCCTTCCCACCACTTAACTTATGTATACTAAATCCACGTTCGCACTGCAGGTGGAAAAAGGGAAAAACAATTAAACTGTACTGCTGACTCATACAGTTCAAAACCAGATATATAACTAGCAATTGTGGTGCACTCCCTCCCTCCAGTTTTAATCTGTAGAACCAAAATCAATATGCAAGTAAAAGCTCTTCATTCCTCCCTCCTTTTAAACTGTAACAAACTGCTTGCTACATTTCTAGCAAGCAGCTGCTACAGCTTATGCCAAACATGGAATGCTAAAGCACTTTTAAGTTCTGACAGAAAATGCATTATTAGCACTGATTTGTCCCTTCTGCTAACGCACTAAAGACCTGTTGGCATCTGAAGATAACATCCCCGTAGCACTTTGTACCTGGTGCAACAGCACTCCTTCACCCCATCCTAGCTATATCTCTGTTCAAAACACTGCAGTAAAGCAAGTTGCAATATTCAAAATTCAGTCCACAGATGACTGTCATACCTGCCTAAATAAATTAATTATAAAGCTAAAAAAAATGGCAAGTTTTCATAATTATTAGTATTGTATGTAGGTGGTTGTATGTAGCACAGGCGGGAATTAGATGAAATGTATATCAGATCACTTTTTCAGCCAGTTGTGTTTAGATGGGAGAGTTAAATGAATTGAATGCATCCCAGTCAGTTCTACATAAGTAATTTAAGCACACACACACACACACACAAAATCTGAGTGCTAATGAAAAATCCATATAGAGAACAGGCAAAGTCCAAAAAGGCAGAACCTATGGAATGGGGAGCTGGGCACCAAACTACTAAGGTCAGGTGCACAGCAATGAACTTGACAGACCTACTAATTAGCAGGGCAAACTAACTAGTGTTTTTTGATGGTTGTTATTTCCAGCTAATGGAGTCAAATTCTTGTCTGTCTATTCTGTCAGTTTTTTTGGTACATGCGTATTATCGCAATCAGTTGTTCGCGGTTTCGAAATTTGCATACTTCAACTGTACCGAGGACATGAAACACAGGAAGGGGTTATACAAAGTCTTTACTGGTGCCGAGAAAGTTTGAATTAGCTTCAGGAAGACAAAACGGTTTAAAAAATCGTCTTCCTGATTTGCGTGCATTACAGATGCATGCTTAATTTCTCATGGCTACTATCATTTTGAGGAATGCAATGTGCAAGTACAGATTTCTCCACGTTGTAAATCGGGTATAACAGCCAGTTTTAAATTCTGTGTCTATATTGTGTGTTTTAAAATACACAAATGTCCTTTACTAGGAAAACGCAGAGTAGATGGGATGAAATCCTTTACAATGAATTTCTCTAGTTTACTGGATTCCATATTTACTGACTTTTTCTTCTTTTTTTAACATGTATGTAGTTGGGTACACTGATACCTCTCAAGTGTCCAGATGTATGAATCATGTTTATAAAGTGTTCCTTGCCAAAACTGATTTCTGAATCATCATTGAGTCTTAATGTCAGTAAATAACGGGGTTGTTGTCAGCCTTGTTTGATTTGGGCAGTGAACGTGAAAGGAAACAAAAAAGGGAAGATTTGTGCCAGCTTTGCAAGCTGCTTGTGAGAACAGGTAATGTCAGCAGTACTACTTCGTATAGGATTACATTGTGTAGGTATCAATAGAAACTACATGTGCATGTATGCAGCTTACTGTGTTCATGAAACTTAACCAGTGTAAACCAGTAGTAGAAAAAACTTTGAAGATAACTTCTAAGTATTACATGCAGTCGTTACAGTTGAGGTATGTGAATTTCATGACCTCAAACATCTGGTTGCGATAATACGTAAGTACCCTTTTTTCTTTCTTTTTTCAGGTTTGTAGGTGAAAACTAGGCTGACTTCCCGAACGGTCATTTTTAAGTACAGCCAAAAGTTAAAGATCAAGTGCAACTGGCTGATCAACAAGAAGTTAAATATGGCTGTATCGGCTGTTGAACCTTTTTAAGTATTTCATAGCTGTACTTTTGATGTGTGTGTTATGTTTACAAATGAAAAATAAAATGTTTAAAATAATGAAATCACCGCTGATGTTTCTGGCTTGCTGTCAGCTGCCCAGCAAGCAGTAAGGTCCACTCCTGGAGTGCTAATGTCACCAAGTGGAAGGGTGGAACCATACCCCTCAATTGCCCTTAATTTAGAAAAACACCAATTTTTGCCCAGTATTTCTGCCCCATCTCTCAAGTTTTTGATTTTTTTTTTTGTTGAGTCATTGTGGATTCTAGACAGTCAGTAATGCTCTGAAAACGGATGTTAATGCCAACCTCCCCTAATTTGATCCTTGCTTCTGTTGAGTCATTGTGGATTCTAGACAGTCAGTAATGCTCTGAAAACGGATGTTAATGCCAACCTCCCCTAATTTGATCCTTGCTTCACCCACTTTTATGTCCTTGGCTCAGAACTGCTTAGTAATAAATGTCTGTGGCATAGGATAAAGGGGAACACACCTTAACTCTGGGTTTCAGTATTTTATTTTATTTTTTAACATATAAACACAGTTTTCTGGTTCTCTCTTCTTTTCTCACTCCTTCCCAGTGCTACAGTTGCAAAATTTAGAATGTTCCGGCTTAGCAGTTAGAAAAGCCTGTCCCTTATTCATGTCATCATGTGGTGACACATGAGCCGTAATGTGCTTTTTGTGACTTACTGATCGTAAAGAACAACAGAGGTCTTTTTAAATGCATTTCTTCCACCACAGATGCTCTTTTTCCGTAGCCAATTATGTTATCAGCAATCAGAATACCTGAAGGATGGAAATGGAGCAATATATCTGTTTTCAAAAGATAAGGATTCTGATTGCAGCTGAGCTTTAAATATTTTCTTTATGTTTTTAATGTTCTTTTAGGGCCAGAAAACAAACCTTGTGTTTCTTTGTGTGATGCCAGAGGGATCAGCTATTTCAGGACCACTGGATGAGCTGAATAACACAATTTACTTATTTTAGGTAAGAAAAACATGTTCATTTTTTTCTTGTCAGAACAGCAAGAAAGAAAACAGTGCACTGTGATTACATCTGAATTTATCATTCTCACCCACCACATACATGCTGAGTTCTTAAACTCGATGGATCTTGGGTTGTCCAACCTTTCTGCAGATTTAACTTCAGAAGCCCCTGATCTGTTTTATTTGTTTGCCCTGTTAAGTGCTACAAGGTTGGATTAAAAAGGCCATTCCCTTAAAATGATTAAACTTTGTGATTACCCTTCATCATACCTTCCCATCCATTTGTTGTACATTGCAAAATTCATGGCTTTAAGCCCATTTCCAGCTTATTTCTACAATCTTTGAATGGTGCCTGTACATAGTACAGCCCCTGTAAACCGATAACACAGAGGGCCCATTTCCAAAGTCAGTGTAAATGACCTCTTACACTGAAAGCAGGCTTAGAGAGGCGGTCTTTTGGAATTTGACCCCTAGTGTAAGTCTGTTTATGAATAGGTCTTCACCGAAGCAAGTCTTTTGGAATCAGGGCAGACTTACACTGGGAGTAACTCTCTTCAAATCTGGCCCACAGTATCCACCAGAAATGTATCTAATTCAACCAGTACTATGACCCCCTCCCCCACCTCTGCAAGTGAAGAGCCAAAAAAAAAAAGCACTTCAGTTTAATGAACCAGTCACAACAATCTGCTTATTACAATTAGATCTACTGTCTCTTCCCAGCTTTTCCATGATTGTTCCTTCTACTGGCACACCAACCAAGTGGCCAGATGCATGATACGTACCCCTTCTCTACTGCCCCAGCTATTCACAAACCATTTCTGAACTCTGCCCCAACCTGCCTTCAGCTTATTTTTATTAAATAAATAAATAAATTATGCTTTCTTTTAAACTGTAGCAAACTGTTTGATACAAATGTAGCAAGCACTTGCTACAGTTTATACCCTGCCTGCACAAATCACTACGGTGCTCATCTTTTAATTAAAAAATATACATGTATATATATTTTTAAATTGTAGAAAACCACTTGCTACAAATGTAGCAAACAGTTGCTACAGTTTATACCTTGCCTGCACGGAGCACTATAGTGTTCAGGTTTTAGATAAAAAAAAATAAAAATAAATAAATAAAAACTGTAGTCAGCTGGACCACAGATGGAGTGCTGCTCAGGTTTGACCACAAATGTAATGATAGTTTTAAAAGTTGATATTGCATTAAAGAGAGATTGTGATTGGCTGATCACACCCCTAATGCTTTGCTCACAGGGCCATTACCTCTCTAGCCCCGCCCTAGCTATTCTACAGGTCTCCTTTGTTTAAAAAGAGAACTTATTAAAATCTTAACACTTCAGCAGCTCTTCACTAAGAAAAACTAGGTCTTGACTAAAAGTGTACATTTACCTACAAGATATTTGTATACGCCAAGGATCTTGCTTTAGAATAGTATGAAGGTACATCATGAGCTAACTTTAAAATACCCAACAGATAACACTTCTCTCAGGTAGTGTAAAAATCGCTTCATTGATATGATTTTAAATATCTATGACAGATTTAGATAGACCCAGAGTGTTCAGGCTAAACCCTTAGTAGAAATCCTTCCTTGTGAAAATACACACACATCTACAACTACAACCACTGACCCCTGTAAATCAAGCATTCTGAGTCACTGTACCATTGTAGTGGAAAAAATTCATAACAGCAAATTATCTGGGATAATACAAAATACCATACACACACTAAAGCCTACAGAGTGACCTGATAACTTTTAAATATCCAATTAACTGGCGACTCCATTATGCATAAAACAGACTTATACCTCACTGGATTTTGTTAAAGAGCGTATAACAGTGTAATGTCTGCCCTGGGCCAAAATTAGGGACATTTCAACTAACTGAAAAGGATTAAAGTGAATTATGACATGGATATTCTTCATTTGACAGAACAAAATAAAAATAATCTTCCTCCATGGAGATGTGACAAAATAAGGTGATGCCCACAAAAATCATAACAGGCATGCGGGAAAAAACTCCTGCTTATTAAGCTCCTCCCATCACTTTTTATGGCACCTGAATATCACAATAACAGTTTGGCCTTAGTCAATGTCAAAGGAGGTGGAGTCACAACGTGACAAATGTGGTTCGACTGCAGCATACCTCTCAAACTGTTAGCGTAAGAATTCTGGTTAAAGCCAAAAATAATAGCGGACAAAGGCAAAAAGATATGAAGTGTCAAACTCAAACATCTGCCATTACTTAGTGACTTCAAGTCATCAATGATTTGCCAAAAAACAAAGTTTATGAGGAACAGACCAAAAATATGAGATACAAATCTGAACATTCTGTAAAATTCTAGTCAGTTCAGCAGAATGGACTTGAGTGAGATGCTTAAACTGCCTGAGTGGTTTGCAGTTGATAGCCTTCACCACTCTCCCTGTGGAATACAAATGCCAAAAAAGTTCCAAGTCCACAAAAAATAAAAAATGAATAAATAAATAAAAAGATACCGAAGACAAAAAATCAGAGAGGTGCAAGCAACTTTGCTAAATATTTTTTTTTAACTGCCTAGAAGATATTGATATGTGTACTACTAGTGAAACATGGTTTAAAGATTCAAAATACATGTCATGAACCTGAGATTCTTTTCTCTGATGCAGATTTGACAAGCTAGGTGATGGTGTCTTAATCTTTCTAATGGAACACCTATAAGACAGAAACCATCAAAATAAGTCAGAACTACAAACTGCTTATACATAATTGTGGTAATGAATATGTTCTAAGGATGTACATACACTGTCTATGCCCCCTACAGACGAGGATTTCCCAAACTCTAAGGTATAAAAATGAATGAAAATACTTTTTTTTTTAATATTGCAGTTTGGCCCAGTGACTCTCTGACAATTGGTCAAACCATACTACCCTGTCAGTATTACCAAGAAATCTAGCTCTGCATCCCAAAGAGTGGCCAGTCTGCATGAGCACTTAGGAACCCACATAATGCATTCCATAAGCCAAACTATGAAAGGCAAGGCGGTCATAGTATGATGACATTTTCGGTGAACAGTGGAATTTTTTGTACGTTAGATTTGCAACCCCTACCTGCCATGCTTGCCTGAAGTGCGAGCACTCCTTGGTTGGGTCACATTCCAGAGTCCCTGTGCATATGGGACTTGTTTCAAGCTCTTCTCCTTCCCTCAGAGTGTGTTTCTGTGATCTAATGTAGCCAACCCCCCCCCCCCATCACTGGCTGCTCACTCCTTGTCCCTTCAGTGCTGTGGGTGGTACTCGAACCCTGGTCATCTGAACAACAATTGCAGCTTTATCCTACCCTCAGAGTGTGTTTCTGTGATGTAATGTATCCAACCCCCCCCCCCCCAAGCACTGGCTGCTCACTCCTGTCCCTTCAGTGCTGTGGGTGATACTCGAACCCTGGTCATCTGAACAACAGTTGCAGCTTTACATGTCAGTGTCATAGAGGCAGTACCGCAGGTATACATTTTTCACTTTTTTATTAAACAGTGCTCTAAAATTAATTAAAATACTTCTGGGAAATGGCAGAAGCCAATGTGTTCAAACAGGCAGCAATGTTTAAATCTCTGCTTTCTAATCCAACACTTTTTAGGAACATATTCATATAACCAGACTAATTAACACATAATGGGTTTCTATAAACATGCATCACAAAAAATATGTTTTCTAAATCCTCGTTCCAGAAAACCTTCCCACAGACAACTCTTCTGTTGTGTGAATCAAATATGATTGGATCAGAATAGCAATATAATTACATTTCGGTTTATGATCACATAGCGCTCTTCAAGTATGGAATAGAGGTGACTCACTACAACCTACACAGAAACAAGTTATGAAGGTCACCCCACTTGCTTCCACTATAGTTACCCTCCCTGGTATCATTATTACAGCATGCCAAGAGAAAACAAAGAAAACCAAGTTAATAGCATTAACATGCCTGAAGGAGTTACAGGTGTATCGTATGTAACGTCTTAAATCAGCAATTTAAATTCCCAACATCAGCCCCTTTTCTTTTCTAACTATTCACAGAAACACAACCTGATGAAACAAGATTCTGAAATCTGTAACAATCCAACAAACACCACCTAACCCTTTTCTTCACTGAAAATCTAATAGCATTTTTAGATAAAACAGTGGGTTCTACCAAACAAGAATGTATGAATGCAAACATTTTTTTTGTATTTAGTTGCAGAATATGTCATGGGTGGATTCATGCATCAGTCAACAAATTACCCCTGTTAACACTGCCAAAAGACGTACATCAGCTCAGGGGCAGCCCTCATTCTTGAGCAGCACCTCATAACCTTGCGCTTATGGGGGTATTTTAATGGTACGCACAAGGGGGTATTTTAATGGTATGCACACGGAGGTATTTTAATGGTATGCACACGGGGGTATTTTAATGGTACGCACACGGGGGTATTTTAATGGTACGCACACGGGGGTATTTTAATGGTACGCACATGGGGGTATTTTAATGGTACGCACAAAGGGGTGTTTTAACTGTACGCACATGATGTTTTAATGCAACGCACACGGGGATATTTTAACAGTACGCACACTGGGGTATTTTCCATATGATTAGTACTTTTTGTCATACGGAATGCAAAATGACAATAGAGCTGCATCTGTGTGCTTAATTTACAGCAATAAAGTGGCTGAAATGGAATAAATTGCCATATTTAGTAGGTATAAGAATGAAAGGAATAACACAGGGACAAATAACCTTGCATGAGACATACAGAGATCAGCTATGTAAAAGTGATGACCAACTCTTTTTAGGGCTTGTCTAAATAAAGTTAGAGATAAAGAAAGTCATTTCTCAACAAAAGTCAAATAAGCCACAATGCCACATAAAAAAGATTTGTTTACTGGCATATCATATGCAGTAGTGATGTAAACACACTAGAACAGCTCTGAATGTCCATGCATATGTACAGAGCATAATGGCATATGCAGGATTGAGGCAGTTTTGGAAGGCAGGAGAACAAAACTGGTACACAGTCTACATCAGAAGCTATAAAAAGAGAGTGCAAAACATTTTGACAAATATAATCCTAAGGAGAAACACAGGGCAAGGGGGACACATGAAAAAATTTCAAAGTGCCTTAGTGGATTCCGCAGCTACAAATGAGAACTATATTTCTAAACACAGGGTATGAAGGATAACAACAGGACATAGTTACACAACAGAAATGGCAGCTGAGCAGAAATAAAAATAATTAATTCACAGAAAAGGTAGTGAACGATAAAGGCAAACTTGATGACTGAATTCAAAAATATGTAACCAGGTACCATGCCACCCTTAAAAGGTTTTTAGAGATTAGAGGGGCCTACAAAGCTCTTATATAAGTAGGTCCAACAGATTATTCAATAAATATTGTGTCAAGTCGATGGGTCATGTGACAATCTGCTGCTGTCATTCTGTAGGCTTCATATAAACCGCTCCTTGAGACTTAGTTTCTACACTGGTATATTTTTTCCTAATTGAATTTTGTCCCCCGTCTTACTGACCCACAAACTCCCCCTGTTCATTCAGACATGGAGAATTTGTTCCCTTACCAGGGGATTTCACCCACTATCAACACTTGAGCTGTCTGGAGGGGGCCATCACTCAAGTATATATAAATGTACTTTTATGTTTTGAATGCTACCTATCAAGGTGCTTATGCTAGCTCAACCACCATCCCACCCCTTGATGTGAATTCCTAAAACTGGATAGTATAAAAAAAGTAATCTTCATGGTGAGTCTTGCAGCAACCCACCCTTCAGGAGGAACTATGCACATATTTTATTTAAACAATTCTTATTTCTTTAATCTGTGATGGATGAGTGTCCTTGTTTTAACAGCTTAATCACCATACGTAGGATTCACTCTTGTTATAAGGGTTTTTCTTGGGGTCAGAAAGGTTGTCTGGGGACTATGTAGATGTTGTTTCCACATTGGTGGTTTGAAATACACCTCATTTGAATAGAAACAAATTGGACCAATGGTTTTGGTCCTTTCTGATCCCCATATTCTGAGATTATAAAATATAAGATTTAAATCCAGCATGTAAATTTAAGATTTTAAAATTGCACATCAAATCCATAGCTCTCAATCTCCTGAATGTGAGACATTACCACTCAGAATGTGGAGCTAATGCGCAAAATGTGGAATCCTTGCTAACAGCTTGTTACCTCCATGGTTTTGTGGAAGGGAGGAAAACATTTGACAACATAAACAGAACAGTGATGATCCAGAGGAAAGCCGAATGGAAGAAAATACCACTGCTGCTGGTGGGTCTTGCAGAGAAAGCATTTGACAGAGTAGGCTTGGATTTTATGACTAGAGCAGTGGAACTATTTTCCCTGATAAATATGAAAGAGCAGAGGCAAAAATTACAGTGAGTGGGATCTCCTCTGATAATCTCTACCTATGCAGAGGAACCAGGTAGGGGTGTTTTCTCTCCCCTTTGTTGTTTGCATTGTATGTAGAACCATTGGCAAAGAAAATAAGTGATTCAGAAATTCAAGAATATAATTGCTATGGTAGTCAAGAAAAGCTGATTTTATTTGTAGATATTATTTTATACCTGACAAAACCAGAAAGAGACATTACAGTGCTGTGGAACATACCGAGACAGTTTCAAATTATTTTGGGATACAAAAATTTACTAAGCTAAAACAAAAGCAATAGCGGTAAATTATGTACCCACATACGAATTGGTTCAGCAGCATCCATATTTATGGATACATGATAAAATGAAGTATTTCGGAGTATGGATTAAAAATGATACCAGTGTGACAGCTAAGGATATATGGGAAGAGACTAAGCAAAAGATGATAAAAAAATGGAAGATCTGTTATATGATATCGATAGTAAGATACAAACAGTTAAAATGTTTTTAGTCCCTTTAGTCTTGGTACACTGGTCAGGCATGTTTTTATCAACCAGAGAAGAAGTTGTGGATAGCAATCAATAAAGAGCTGAAGGATTTTATCTGGGAGGGGAAGATGGCAAGAGTCAAGTGGGCTAAGCTTATTCTTCCAGTAGAACAGGGTGGACTGGGATTACCCGAGTTGAAGGGGTGTTTTAGAGTAACACAGTTAAGACTCCTATACATAGCACAAGTAGAAAACTGTAATTCAAGATGAAAATGGGAGAGGCTCACCTAACAGGGAAAGACTGGGATTTTGATGCAGATCTTTAAAGAGAACAGCAATCCTACAGAATATTATATTCATAAAGTAGCAGCAGAAGGTATTCTCAGAACTAAGCCAACAAAGGAATGGAGAAAGGAAATTCTGCTGCTAGGGGTGACTGCAGTTAGGAATATAGACAATAGGCAAGAGGTGGCTGGAATTTATTGGAGAAAACTGGCAAAGGAACCACGGTATTGGGAGCAAATAACTAGAAGGGGTAAAGTAATAGAATGGGAAGAGGCCAAGAATTTATTTGGACTGCAGGCTAGGGATTGCCTTCCATGTCAAGGGTTGATATCAGAGTACAGGTAAAGAGAAATAAATAGGGGCGTCCTAAATGAAAGACCAGCACTGGTAGAGTTTTTAGTACAATCTAGAACAGAAGTTGCCATTAAGAAAGGAATAGTTAGTAGAGCATATAAAATATTGCATGATAATTATAAGAATCAATCAGAGGAGATTAGGAAGGATTGGGAAGAGAGATTAGACAAGCAATTCACAAAGAAACAATGGGGGGGTCATATGTATATCTCTCAAGTATGCAACAACGTCTAAAAGATTTAGTATTTTTGCTTGGAAGTGCTTGCACAGGTAATTTTATACCCCGAGCAGACTTCAAAGAATTTTTCCTCAGATAGACAGCAAATGTTGGAAGTGTGATGGGGCAGAAAGAGGTAACTGTGAACATGTTTTCTGGGAGTGTAATAAATTGGCAGATTTTAAAGATTCCCTGCAGACTGTTGGATGTGCAACTTTGAGTAACTGGGGAAATGATTTTTTTTTGAGCTGTGATACAAACTCAGAATCGTCTAGACATAGTAAGGCATTGCTGAGTCTAATTATGGTTCCTGCCAAAAAAATAATTACTAGAAAATGGAAATCAAAGTCTTAACCAACTTTACCAGAAGTAGTGAAGATAGTAACAGAGGTAAAACAGCTGGAACTGGGATCTTTAGAAAAAGGTAGGAGCAGATTACATAGAAAAAAATGGGAAGTGTGGGATCAATACATGCATAGGAGGAATGAGGTTTAAAAGAAGATGGGATTTGAATGACTGACTAACAATGACTGGGTATATTAAAAGTGATGTGTAATGTTTGCAGCTACAGTTGTGTTGGCACTGTTTGGAATGTATAATGTTTGCAACTGAGATTGTGTTGCTGTGGTTTATTGTCATTTATATAAATGTAACATGGTCTCTGTCATATATGATAATAACAATGTTTCTTGTTTAAAAAACAGCTTGTTAACTTAACTGGGAAGCTCACAGAATGGTTAAAATGTATTACTTTATACTTTAAAGATTTCTTTTGCTGAATTAATATGATTCAGTATTATTTATCACAGATTTCAGTTATTCAGTGAATGTATGACAGGCAAGTTCAATGTGGAACTGTGAGGAACATAAACATTTAGATTAAAAACGTAGAACATTTCTTATAATGAGGCACACTTGAGAGAGAAGAACAAACAGAAGACTAGTGTTTGCTCAACTATATAAAATAAGACAATACAAGCTAATAACTAGGGTTAAAAACTAGAAGTGAAAAACAGAATTAAAAAAAAAAGCATTTTTAAGAAATTGGAATTAAAAACAATTTGGGTAATGTTTTTGCAAAGGTTGTTTCAACAGATCCATCAGATATACAGGGGAGAGTCCATTTTTGTTTAATATTCTGTTACTGAAAAACTGTCTTTAATTTTGGTCGACTCATGTTGTTAATTATTTTCCAGATCTTTTTTTAAATTTCTGTAAATATTATTCCTAATCGTTTTGCCAGATGACTTGCTTTACAGTTCGGCTAGCATACTTTTAATTTCCTGATCCATTCTCTCTCAAAAGATGGCCAAAACCAACCTGTAGTATATTTTTTAGTTTCAAAGGGTAGTTTGTCCTAAAATTCAGCCAGTGCTGGTTGTTCAGGTCTGAGGAGTTGAATAGCCTAAAGCTATTAGACAAACCACACACAACATACCTGCTTCAAGTCTGATAGTCATATTTCAGAAGAAATGCTTAGGATTCAGGAGATATCCGTAGAACAGTAGTATTGGGCAGTTCCAGGCATGCGAACAGTCCAAGTCCGCATTACCAACTTAGTCCCCTAGAGTGTGATGAGGAAAATGAAATGGAGCTGGCTGCAAACTTCAAAATCCTTAAGCAGTAAAACAACTTGTTACTGAGTGCTGAATGACCTCGACACAGTTTTGAAAATGTACTAAGCTCATGTAAAGATTTAAATACGTAATAAAAGCAGTCATTGTTTTGTGCATCGAAGTGCTGAATAACTTTTCTGTCACATGACCCACATTTTGAATTCTAAGGCAGTGTATCGTGTTACAATATTTTTTTTACATGAATTTATCTGGCTGGATTCAAACGTCCATTACTAAGAGCTAAGTAAGGTTTGCTGCCCTTCCCAGGGATCAGGCACTGGGCTAAAAGAACAGCCACTGGATTAACTGTCAACACGTATGTCAGGGAATGTGCAACTACGCTCAATTCTTAACACAGGTGGCAACATCTTGCATCACATACTGTACTGAAACATCATCTTCTTCTTCTTTCGGCTTTTCCCGGTTAGGGGTCGCCACAGCGGATCATCTGTCCGCTCATGATTATCAGTGGAGTTTTACGGTGTTGAGTTGCCAGCCTGGCACCCAACCTTCCACAGAAGGCACACACACGCACACACTCACACCTACGGCCAATTTAGAGTGTCCAATCCACATATTGCATGTCTTTAGGATGTGGGAGGAAACCAGAGCACCTGGAGGAAACCCACGCAACCACAGGGAGAACACGCAGACTCAGCACAGAAGGCACCCCAGCTGAGAATCGAACCGGAGAAAGTCTTGCTACTGAAACATCTATGTATTAATAATAATGTGAAAATCTGTCATTCACAAACTGGCTTAGCTGGAAAATTAAGTTACATATGAAACGCTCAAGTTATTTTACTTGGGCACCAAGTCGTTCCGAAGGTACTAACGAAACTTTATGCTGATCTAGTTACTCGTTTTTAGAATGGATACTGGAAGAGAAGATTGGCTGAAGCCAAAACAAAAACCGGGAAAAGCCGAACGAAAGAGACCATAGTGATAAGGCTGCAGATGCTGAAGGTATTGTGAAGGGTTATGTCTAACATGTCTGTTCGATAATGTGGGAAAGCTGAGACCATACCTTTGCACTGGCTATGGTGATGGGGAAGAAGGTGTGCTTCAACTTCAAATATGGCAAATTTGCTTAGCCTCTTGAAAGATCCTTATGTCAAACCTCAGAATCAGAAGGAAGAAAGTGCATTCCTTCCAGGCCATGGAAGGTGGGTGGACTGTCTTTCTAGCATTGTTCTCTTGTGTGGAGGTCACAGGAGTTTGTTAATCCTTGGAAACATTTAGAACTGCACGCTCTGATGTGTACTGTACAAGTTTTGGTGTGTGAGTGAAGTAGGGGGCACCAGTCACATGCTATTCAGTTGTGGTATGAATACAACAGGGGTTCTAGCTGCGTTTTTAGCACTAAGGTACTCATTCAAAGTGGTTGTTCTGCTCCCCTGGCAGCACACCCGTCACCACTCCTGTTTGTGGTTACGGTATGGCGAGAGAGCCAAGATTCACAGGGTGACTGGTTTCAAGACCCAGAGCTGACATCCCTGCTGTCTGCTTATTTTGTCCTTCTGGGCTGTGGTTCTCAGACTTGAATGTCTCTGAGGTTGTTTAGGGTTGACTATACACAGCTGAGAGCTGATGGGAGGAAAAAAAAAAACAAACAAAAACAAAACTCAGTCACTGTATCCCATGTGAAAAATAAATAAAAAAATATATAAACAATTTAAAAATTCAGTATGGAAACTAATTTTACTTGATTAACCACAACCTGCTTGACAAGTTACAGTGAACATCTCTGGAGTATCCTATATATCTGCAAGTACTATGAATACACAAGCCCTCAGATGACTCCTGCTCTATATAATGTGCAAAGACGTAAACATTTTTTTTATGCTTCTGATCTAGCATTCAGGTGATTTGTATTTATACATCTGTCAACAAACCACCACCTTGAGGTGAGCAGTTCCATAGGTTCATAGGTTGGTACTAAGCTATCAGCCCTAGGGCCTATACAAGCCTAGCCTTAACAATTCCCTTCCACGAGATATACTAAAAATTAAAAGCACTACACCCTCACTCCCCACTGGCCCTTGTTTTCACTCATGATTTCCCAATATTATTCTAGCATGTCCAAAGGTCAGTTGTCAATCTCCTCTCCCGTCCAGCTGGTGAATTGGGGAATCTTGAGGCAATGTTATAACTGCCTCATGTACACAGACAACCCTTCCTCTCCTCCTCCCACATAACACAAATACTATGTAGAGATGCAGCTATATTTAGGCCAAACTGGAGGCTGAGCTCTCTCAACTCAGGACTGGGCAAGACCAGACAGGAGGAGAAGGCAACTACACACACCACAAAACCAGCCTCTCACATAATGCTACCACTCCACTGAATCAAACACATAAACACACACAAAGACATACCTGAGGCTCTGAGTAAAACTCACCTAAACAGCAGAGGCCTCCAAAGCAGACACCCAAACAACTGCTACCTCAAGACACCCCCACAAGCAACACATAAAACCACAAAAGCAGTGTGCTAAGCAGTCACAGCCCTTAAGGCCAAATACAACACCAAACATACTTGTCATAGGTGACTCTATAGTCAGACACACTGACGTCCCACTCACCAGGCTGAACAAGGAGAGGGTCACAGTAAGCTGCCCATCGGGCGATAGAATCCCACATAACACAAGCACTGGTCACTCCACAGCAAGTACACAAATATGACACAGTCATTGTCCATGCCAGTGAACGACCTGAGACGCACTCTCCCTGACTGTATGAAAAGAGACATAGAGGAGCTTCTGATTATGTAGCCCAGGCAGGTATGACCCTAACCCTGAGCAGTATCCTTCCTTCACCAAGAATGATGCCGCAATATAGAGACAAGATGATCAGCTTTAACAATTGGCTTAATGTCTGGTGTCATTCAAAGGGGATCCAGTGTTCGTCTGCCTGATGACATGCTTGACAAGCCACGCTTCATAAGGGACGGCTTGCACCTGTCACCCCTGGGATTCCGGATATTGGCTAAGGCTCTTGCACCCCATAGTGCCTTTTTTAGCAAGGCTCAAATTCTAAAACCCTACCACCCTAGAAAACAAAAATGGGAAGAAATTGAGGGTAATGCTGCTCAATGCCAGAAGTCTAAATCTCAAATGCACACTGAGGCCCTTCTCAGTATGGAGAACATCGATGTCTGTGCTGTAACTGAAACCTGGTTCAAGGCTCCTGAGAGCACCCGGCACTATTAGGTTTTACTCATATCATGCTGCCGGCCCCAAAACCCGGACCACTCCACAAAAGGAGGGTGTATCCATATTCATAAAGGATACTCACAGCTCCAGGTTGGTGCCAATGCATTGAGCTTCGGAAACCATCCAGGTGCAACCAACCATAGGCAAACTGTTTCACAATTTGTAGCATGCTACAGGCCACCCTCTCAAACTCAGGAACCCACACAGCCTTCCTGAAGACACTGGAGGGTATAAATGTATCTCCAAACACCATCATATTGGGTGACTTAACTACCCGAATATAGACTGGGAACATTACTCAAGCCCTAACTTTCTAGCCCAACGGTTCCTGGAGTTCATAAATTCAAATGCCATGGAACAGCTAGTCACTGTTCCCACGAGAGGAAAAAATATACTAGATCTCATTGTCACAAAACATGGGGACAAAATGCTCCACACCGAAGTATATCCTCATTGGTGAGATCTGATCATAAACTAATCTCACTGGAAATCCACATCACCCCCCCCACCCCAAACAAAAAGACCATAGTGAAGAACTCTCTAAAGCAAACTTCACACTACTCAAGACTGGTGGTATCCTTCAAGGCCCCTGAGTCAGAGGGAAACCACAACCCAAGCTATGGAAGCCCTTTCAAATGCCTTCTATGAACACCTCCAGGACTGTATGGATCAGGCAATCCCAAATAAAACCAAGACTCTTTCCACAAAGGGCAAACGTCCAGTCTGGTGGACCCCAGCCATTAACAAACTTTTACAATAAGAGGAGAAAGCTATTACATGATAGAACAAAATCCATAAAAGGGAAGTCACCCTGATCATTATTAGTAAAAAAAACACAGCACTCATAAAATCAACTAAGGCCAATTTTGAGAGAAAAATTGCCATGGATTCAAAGGACAATCATAAGGCCTTTTCAGCTAGTGTTAGGAACCTGGGTGGAAACTCACAGATATGCTCAGAATTAGTCCAAAATGATACAAAAATCACTGAACCCACAGACATTGCCAACATACTGGCAGACAGGTTCAGTGCAACTTCACCCCTCTCCCCTAAAGGAGAGATAACTATCCCAGCCGAGTGTAGCCTCCCGACATCTCAAATGCGCAGGTGAAAGCTGCTCTAAAGCTAAAAACACAGCATCAATGGGACCGGATGGTGTCCCCGGCTGTGCTACACGAGCTAAATGAGGAATTAAACCCGCACATAAGGCAGCTGTTTAATCTCAGCCTACCACAGGATACGTGGCTCAAGGAGTGGCGGACGTGCAACTGTGGTCCCACTCCACAAAGGTGGCCCCACGGACCCTGGTATACCGCCCCATAAGCTTAACAAGTCTAGTCTGCAAAAGCTATGGAGAGGATCATAATGGAGCTCATAAACAAAGATATAGGGGACTTGCAGACATCGGACCCGACCCAGTTTGGCTTTGTCAAGGGAAGATCATGCCTTTGAACTTGGTCGACTTCTTCAAATAGTCACCAAGGCCATTGATGAGGGAAAGGCAGTCCATACAGCCTACCTTGACCTTGCAAGCTGGCACACAATACCCCACTGTATTGTAGAAAAACTTACCAGCTTAAATGTAAACCCATATGTCACAAGATGGGTTGCAAACTGGCTTAAGGACAGAACCCACAGGGTTAGAGTTGCTGGCGCTGTGTCAGACTCCTGCCGGGTCACAAGTGGTGTCCCACAGGGCTCGGGTCCTGGCCTCTATTGTTTGGCATCTACTTCTCAGAAGTACAGGCCAACATGGAGGACTTTATTGACAAAGTTTGCAGATGACTGCAAACTGGGCCATAGTGGAAAGTGCATCGACACGGATATCCTTCAGAAGGGACTCCACGGAAACAGATAGCTGGTGCCAGAGCCATGGCCTGGAAGTTAAACGCCAAAAAATGTATAGTCATACCCTTCGGGAAAACAAGGTAACCCCAAGCTACCATATAGGTGGCAATCCACTAAGCACAGAAGAGGTTATCAGGGACCTGGGGACCCAGGTTGACAGTGGCCTTTCTTTGACACTCACATTGCTAAAGTGGTTAGAAAGACCTTCTACATTGCCCACCTGATCATGAAGGGATTCACATCCAGATCTAGTGAGGTCATTGTTCCTCTGTACTCTTCACTTATCAGACCAATGATCGAGTACAATGCCCCATTCGGGATGTATCTCACCCGACATTTGCAGCAATTGGAGAGACCCCAAAAGTTCCTCACCAAAAGGATAAGGATTCCAAAATCTGTCATATGCTGCCAGATTGAAGAAACTCCAGCTCTATTCAGTCGCATACCGCCTGCTCAGAGGTGACATGTGCCTGACATACAAGGCCATGTCCAACCCGGAATTAATGGACATGCTCCACCTCAAAAAATCCAAATCCACCAAAACCACTAGAGCAAGCGACTTCTAAACCTTAGCACGGATATAAATAGGACGTGCTGGAGGGATAGATTTATCACCAGAGACTCCCTATGCTGTGGAATAAAATCCCGTCCATGTGAGGCAGAGCACCTCGCTGACTCTGTTCAAGAGAAATCTAGACCTGTGGATGGGAGATCGAGGGTTTACCCCGGAATCATCTCTGTCACTGCTGGACAGAGGCACAACAAACTAATGGGCACAGTATTTTTTCATATAAGGGGTGGCGTAAGCCACAATAATTTGGGCTAGGCTTATAAATGCCTTAGGGCAGATAGCCTAGTATAAACCTATGAACCTATGAACCTAAGAAGACTAGTGTTTGCTCAACTATATAAAATTAAGACAATACAAGCTAATAACTAGGGTTAAAAACTAGAAGTGAAAAACAGAATTAAAAAAAAAGCATTTTTAAAAAATTGGAATTAAAAACAATTTGGGTAATGTTTTTGCAAAGGTTGTTTCAACAGATCCATCAGATATAGAGGGGAGAGTCCATTTTTGTTTAATATTCTGTTACTGAAAAACTGTCTTTAGTTTTGGTCGACTCATGTTGTTAATTATTTTCCAGATCTTTTTTTAAATTTCTGTAAATATTATTCCTAATCGTTTTGCCAGATGACTTTGCTTTACAGTTCGGCTAGCATACTTTTAATTTCCTGATCCATTCTCTCTCAAAAGATGGCCAAAACCAACCTGTAGTATATTTTTTAGTTTCAAAGGGTAGTTTGTCCTAAAATTCAGCCAGTGCTGGTTGTTCAGGTCTGAGGAGTTGAATAGCCTAAAGCTATTAGACAAACCACACACAACATACCTGCTTCAAGTCTGATAGTCATATTTCAGAAGAAATGCTTAGGATTCAGGAGATATCCGTAGAACAGTAGTATTGGGCAGTTCCAGGCATGCGAACAGTCCAAGTCCGCATTACCAACTTAGTCCCCTAGAGTGTGATGAGGAAAATGAAATGGAGCTGGCTGCAAACTTCAAAATCCTTAAGCAGTAAAACAACTTGTTACTGAGTGCTGAATGACCTCGACACAGTTTTGAAATTGTGCTAAGCTCATGTAAAGATTTAAATATGTAATAAAAGCAGTCATTGTTTTGTGCATCGAAGTGCTGAATAACTTTTCTGTCAACATGACCCACATTTTGAATTCTAAGGCAGTGTATCGTGTTACAATATTTTTTTACATGAATTTATCTGGCTGGATTCAAACGTCCATTACTAAGAGCTAAGTAAGGTTTGCTGCCCTTCCCAGGGATCAGGCTCTGGGCTAAAAGAACAGCCACTGGATTAACTGTCAACATGTATGTCAGGGAATGTGCAACTATGCTCAATTCTTAACACAGGTGGCAACATCTTGCATCACATACTGTACTGAAACATCTTCTTCTTTCGGCTTTTCCCGGTTAGGGGTCGCCACAGCAGATCATCTGTCCGCTCATGATGGTCAGTGGAGTTTTACGGTGTCGAGTTGCCAGCCCGGCGCCCAGCCTTCCACAGAAGGCACACACACGCACACACTCACACCTAGGGCCAATTTAGAGTGTCCAATCCACATACTGCATGTCTTTAGGATGTGGGAGGAAACCAGAGCACCCGGAGGAAACCCACGCAACCACAGGGAGAACACGCAGACTCAGCACAGAAGGCACCCCAGCTGAGAATCGAACTGGAGAAAGTCTTGCTACTGAAACATCTATGTATTAATAATAATGTGAAAATCTGTCATTCACAAACTGGCTTAGCTGGAAAATTAGTTACATATGAAATGCTCAAGTTATTTTACTTGGGCACCAAGTCGTTCCGAAGGTACTAACGAAACTTTATGCTGATCTAGTTACTCGTTTTTAGAATGGATACTGGAAGAGAAGATTGGCTGAAGCCAAAACAAAAACCGGGAAAAGCCGAACGAAAGAGACCATAGTGATAAGGCTGCAGATGCTGAAGGTATCGTGAAGGGTTATGTCTAACATGTCTGTTTGATAATGTGGGAAAGCTGAGACCATACCTTTGTACTGGCTATGGTGATGGGGAAGAAGGTGTGCTTCAACTTCAAATACGGCAAATTTGCTTAGCCTCTTGAAAGATCCTTATGTCAAACCTCAGAATCAGAAGGAAGAAAGTGCATTCCTTCCAGGCCATGGAAGGTGGGTGGACTGTCTTTCTAGCATTGTTCTCTTGTGTGGAGGTCACAGGAGTTTGTTAATCCTTGGAAACATTTAGAACTGCACGCTCTGACATGTACTGTACAAGTTTTGGTGTGTGAGTGAAGTAGGGGGGCACCAGTCACATGCTATTCAGTTGTGGTATGAATACAACAGGGGTTCTAGCTGCGTTTCTAGCACTAAGGTACTCATTCAAAGTGGTTGTTCTGCTCCCCTGGCAGCACACCCGTCACCACTCCTGTTTGTGGTTACGGTATGGCGAGAGAGCCAAGATTCAGAGGGTGACTGGTTTCAAGACCCAGAGCTGACATCCCTGCTGTCTGCTTATTTTGTCCTTCTGGGCTGTGGTTCTCAGACTTGAATGTCTCTGAGGTTGTTTAAGGTTGACTATACACAGCTGAGAGCTGATGGGAGGAAAAACAAACAAACAAAAAAAAAACTCAGTCACTGTATCCCATGTGAAAAATAAATTAAAAAAAATATAAACAATTTAAAAATTCAGTATGGAAACTAATTTTACTTGATTAACCACAACCTGCTTGACAAGTTACAGTGAACATCTCTGGAGTATCCTATATAAACAAAGCAGACACAATTTAAGTACTATGAATACACAAGCCCCTCAGATGACTCCCGTTCCCATATAATGTGCAACAGACATAAACATTTTTTTTATGCTTCTGATCTAGCATTCAGGTGATTTGTATTTATACATCTGTCAACAAACCACCACCTTGAGGTGAGCAGTTCCATAGGTTCATAGGTTGGTACTAAGCTATCAGCCCTAGGGCCTATACAAGCCTAGCCATAACAATTCCCTTCCACGTGATATACTCTCCCATGCTTTTCAGTGCAACAACAAGGCTTCAGCTGCACAGTGAAAGCAAAATCATTTTTAAAGGAGGTTATCGACTAGCGTGCACTGACAGATGCTCCCAAATGCACTGACCCATACATATATATGTTCACAAAGCTTCCACAAAACATTAACTGTCCCAAACCCTTATCACTGCAAAAACAGGCAGAAGTATTGTTAAACCTATTTGGTCTTGCTCAGCTAATATTAGAACCAACTAGAACAGATAAATCAGGAAATTAAATGTACTTGACTAGCCTTTGACTGATAATCCTAACAATACATGAAGTGTATATACAGTCGTACTCAATAAGTGACCACAGCCATATGCAGTCCGGAGGTATACAAAATGCACACAGTTTACTTCGTACAACTGATGGTATCTTACAAGTGGAAGGATAACTGCCAAATTTGCTAATCTATAATTTACTAATCTATAATTTACTAATCTATAATCAACTTATCACTCATAAGCTGCTCTCCCACCCAAATAAAGCACCGTTTTTAAGCAACTTAATTCAGCAGTACTCCTGTCCTAGGCAACTCCGCTCCATGGATAAAGTACTATTAACAGTTACTAGATCCCACAACCATGCCAGTGACTCCCTCTACTCATCTTACATATCCAAAATTTGGAACTCCCTGCCTTCATCCATTACCCAGGAATCTTCTCTAACCAAATTTTAAATGTCTATCAAAAACCATGTTAACAGCAAATGGTTATGTCCCTGCTCCACACCAGACTAACTTCAGTCCCACTCCACTACTGCAGTATCTCTTGCCTTACACACATAGTCTCTTGATAAGACTACACAGTCTTATCAATACCCCTTTCAGATGCATGGTGTGACTACATAGTTAACATACCTTAATATTGTTTGTATATGTTTTGATCTTTTTAAATGTGCTTGCCAATGACTTAATAATGTTTTCTCATTAATATGATCTTGTTGTATAAAGTAGAAACATGTTAGTATATTTTGCATAAATGTTTCTTTGGAGCTTTTCTCCCTGGGCCTCCACTGAAAATGGACATGTATCCAGTTGGACTATCCCGGTTAACAAATGTAAAATAAAATAAAAATAAATAAATAAATAATTCTCATTTAGGACTCAAACGCGAGAGCACCAGCAACCTGTGCTGGTCACACTGCCGCTGGACCAACAATAGCCTCTAGACAGGTAAGTGTTGACTTTTCCCAAGAACTTTATCTTTTCAGTTAGGTGACCCCCCCACACACACACTTTGTGATCAACACAAATTACAAACATACACACAAATACAGAGAAAACTCTCCCAGAATGGTATATTGTCTTCTAACTTCTATGATTCAAACAATATCTAAGCAGGAAGTTTTCTTTGTGTGTGCCTGTGCATGCAATAGTACAAAGTAAGGTGGTTTCAGCATACTATAGTCTTCTAAAGTAAATAATCCAATGCATTTTTTTTGCATTATATCAATGATCTTATTAAACCAGGTAAACCATCTGCTAATGCCCAACACTTTCTATACTCTCTTCCATCTTCACCAGTTAACTCCAGAAACAAAAACTCTAAGCTCTCCACTTAACATGCTATAGATTCTTGAATTCCTTTTTCTACATACTGTAAATATTTGGCTTATTTTATGTTTCCCATGTCCACTGCAGCACCATTTGCTCATAGTACATAAATGTACATTACTAGTCTGCACACATACCAACTACTTCTGAGTTTGTTTAAACTATCTTTTATTTCCTTGTTACTTCCTTGTTTACACTCTTATTAAAGATCTCGGTTACATATTCTATAACTTCCTGTCATGTCGTCTCTTCTCCAAGCCTAATTCACCTATGTTTTCCTTTCCCATAGCTTCATTCGCCTTATTCAGTGTAAACAGTGTCTGGCCTAGTACAGTATTGTTAATGTTTTTGCCAATCGCAACTATAATAAATTGATTGTATTATTTATGCATCTTACATTTTACTTATGATGGCAATTTTCTTAATATTGTCTTTACTAGAGCTTTTCTCCCTGGGCCTATTGCCCAATCAGACTTTTCAGGTAAACAAATGTCAGTAAATTAATGTAAATCTGTGAAATGTACTAGCAAATGTAACAAAGTACTGTCTGCAAAATACTCACCCATTTCATACAGTCAGTGATGTTATCAAATAACAAGAAAAATCTAACATAATTAATATTCACAACTGATATAAGATATGGCTCATTTTCTGTGCATCAAGTAAAAAAAAAAAATATGAAGAAACTGAAACTAACATCTCTAGCTCCAGAAACTCTACCTGCAGAGTACCTTTTAATTGCAACTCTGTGCCGTATCCAGTTAGTTAAATTATATAAACATATCTATTTAAGAAAAATATATTTCCTCCTACTAGGAGAAGCCGCGGTGGTGCAGCGGTAGCGTTGTCGCCTCAGAGCAAGAGGTTCTCCCGTTCAATTCTTGGCTGGAGAGCCTTCTGTGTGGAGTCTGCATGTCCTCCCCGTGGTCGAGTGGCGTTCAAAAGACATGCGTAAATGGGCGTGCCTTCGTTAAAGGTTGTGTGTCGAGCTGGCACCGTAAAAATCTACTGCCAATCATTAGCGGACCGAAGTTCTGCTGTGGCGATCCCTAACCGGGAAAAGCCAAAAGAAGAACAACATATTTCCTCCTACTAGGGAAATATATAATCCATCATCATAAAGATGGTACATCAATAGATTTGACAAAGTGTAAATCAGTCACCATTTTTCACCCCTCTCTTAAAGTTCATAAAAAAATCTATACACTCAAATCACTGGACATCTAGTAAAAGAAAGTCTAATCTCTCCAGCACAACATGATTCAGGTCATAAAGTATCAAACATAAAGATCACTGCTTAGTAATGACAAAATTATAGTAACTTATTTATTTAAACAGTCTGTGTAAAAGTTAGCAAGATGAATGTGTGAATCATTGTTAATATTGTGTATTCTGCAAGTTTTTATAAACGTTTTACTGAAATTCTGTTTACATGTGGCATTAATACAGTACTGTGTAGCTTTTCTTCCAGAGCATCTCCTAATAAGGGCTGTTGTAGCGCAGATTATAAATTAAATACATGCAGTGATGGAAAAATAAATTCTTATATTATTTTGATTTGCCTGTCAAAGAACATCAACTAATCTTAAAAAAATCTATGTATCTATGGGAATGATGTCTAATATTTTGTTAGTTTTGGTACAAGTTGTTTATAGTTTAGATTTAGAATGATTGATAAATAAGTTTACAGGCACCTCTCATCTTTATTGTTAGCTTCACTGCATAACTGCAATGACAGAGGAAGGTGTTTCCCATCCTGTGCAGGAGTAGCTCCTCTGTAATAGAATTATCTAGGTGGGGATGAAGGGTGTAAGTGTTCTGTGCAATCTGTGCACTCATTAAAACTGTCTGTGAAGGAATTGTAATTCTTTTCCAGTGTTATAGACAGAAGTTTCAGGGACCATTAGTAAACTCGGTGTAACAATCCCAGATCCTGCTTGTGAAGTTCTGTACAGTAATTCATGCTGATATGTGGCATTTTTATAGTTTAGAAAAGTAGTTTTTGGGGAACTGGACCTTGCATATTCGCTGTGGCTATGCTGTTTGGTTTCTGACTAAACCTTTATCAAAGCAGCTTTGTGGTCTGTGGGTAACCATTACAGTTACTTCTCCATTTTGTACAGAAGGATTAACTCTATTTGTCCATATTGTTTCGTGTGCCGTTTTTGTAAACGGCTTTCAATATTAACCCTTTTGACAGTCACACTGAAAAAACAAAATTATGTTTTGCACTTTTTATGCTGACAGTATATTAGACTGCAAGACACACACTTGCATGAGTACGTGTACTCCAAGCGTACACAAAATAATTTTATGATCTGTCTGTTATATAATATAATGTTCCACACAACTGATAAAACAGTTTTGAGGCATCATTCAGCTGCAAAAGTACAAGTATTTTATATTTTCTGTCATTTACCATTGACTTATGTACTTCGAATTACCTGAGCAGAAGATAACTCTCATCGGGTCTCTGCCTGTTGGAGCCAAAATCTATAGCTTGACTCTTTCCTTCGTAGTATAATTATTTAGACATAAGGAAATGTGATACAATCATTTATCAAAATTATATTCCTGTACTTAGGAAAATCAATGCATTTCATGGCAAGAACAGATAACTTTCCTGTCTTTTTGGGACATGCTCTTACACAAACCTATTGTGCTGCATAGGGAACTATCCATTCATCTGTGAAAAGATGATATTTGAATTTTTAAGAATAGTCATTCAACAGATTAAACATCTGTCACAGCTGATTGTGTCATCATCTTTGAGACAGACTTCTATTGCCTTAAATGTCTGACGTTTAAACTGATTTGCTAACAGAAGAAAGTGTATATGGAGTTTGTACTGACATTTGCAAAGACCAGGTCACTAATCTGTCCTTTCCTTTTTAACCCACGCTAATGTGATCCATTCCTGAATATTGATAATGGTTTCCTGTAGACATTTAGGAATTTCCCTTACTTTGAGTCATATGACACAGGTTTGCTCTCAATGTTTGCTTTAAGATTTTGGTTGTTGCATTAGAGACCGTCTGTCTGGGCATATCACCAATTTTTCCGCATAAGCCAGTAACCTATGTATAGAGTTTAAAATAGTCAGTCTTTAGTTGTGTTCAAAGAGGAAGCAATTAACCCGATAGGGTGTAGATACCTACATAAACAAGATCGCAGTGGATAGAAAATGATCGAGTAAGTGAAAGTGTAAATGCAACAAAATGCAGCCAGTAAAATTCATAGAATATATTTTTACCAAATGCACAGTCACTGAAAATAAACACAAGGAATCATTAATCTGTTAAAGAAATTGTTTCATTAACTTTCAGAACAGAGGTACACTGTCATACTTCTTAACATCTTAACACAATAAATCTGGGCAAAGCCAAAAATAATGGAGGGACAGAGCCCCAAAAATAGGGACAAATTTTAAATATTGCTCGTAAACTTAAAAAGTTGCTAGATTAAAAGGTTTTGTGTTACCATGCATTTTCTGAAGGATATGAAGTCTGAAACTCAAATGCCTGTTATTTAGTGAATTCTGTCCTCACTGATTTATCACACAAATCCTTGAAACCACAAATTTTGAGGAACAGACCAAATCCAGGAAGCACAAAATTGGACATTCTGCTGTCCGGACAGTTGAGATGTATGACTGCCACATGATCTTGCATGGTGGATAAAACTTTCCCAGGTACTGTTTGCACCTCCTGCTTTCCATGACACCTTCACTTCTTCCATTTTTCTCCTGTTACTTTTCACTACTAAATGCATTTTTTTATTTTAAAGATCACCCAAGCTAATTCGGAAAAATTTTTGCAAATATTCTGTTTTCTTTGGTTTGTGGGTATAGGCTGGTGACCTTCTTTGCCATTTACGTGGTTCATCTTTCTTTTCATATTTGAAAGATTTGCTTTAATCTTTTTATAGGTTCATAAGTGTGTACTAGGCTAATGGCTTTGGAGCCTTTACAAGCCTAGCCCATAGGATTACCCTGACATCATGCCACCCGACCTTAGTTCCCAGTGCCTCTGTAGAGTAGAGCTACTGGAGTTATCCCTGGGGTGAATTTTCTATTTCCCATCCACTCATCAGGATTTCTTTTGAAGAGGGCCAGTGAGGTGCTCTGCTTGACATGAATGGGAAGTCTATTCCAGAGCATGGGCAGTCTCTGGGTTATGAATCTGTCCCTCCATTATGTTCTGCTGTTTGTGGTAATGAGGTTGAGGTCTCTGGTGCATGTGTCGGA
>NC_056737.1:1095488195-1095580695 GCF_019279795.1 Protopterus annectens
AAAAACCAAAAAGGGCGGGGAAAAAAATGGAAAACCCCTCCACACAGACGCCACCCCAACCAAGAATCAAACCAGAAAACCTATAGCTGTGAGGCAACAATACTACCACCGCACCATCAATTATGCAAGGAATTAAACATTCAGAAACCTGAAGTCTGAAATTCAAATGCCTGTCAATTTTACTGTGGACAGAACAAAAACAATTTTCAGCAGGGATTAAAACTGCAGACACGTCTTTGTAAAATGGCAGGGCACCAGAGCAAATCCACACAAACACATGGAGGAGATGCAGACTCCACACAGAAGCCACCCCAACCAAGAATCAAACCAGAAAACCTATAACTGTGAGGCAACAATACTACCACTGCACCATCAAATACGCAAGGAGTTAAACATTCAGAAACCCTCAAGTCTGAAATTCAAATGCCTGTCAATTTTATTTAACATTTTTTAAATCAGGACAGTCTGACTTGGAACAAATAAACAATTTTCAGCAGAGGCCCAGGAAGAAATAATGCAGACATGTCTTTGTAACATGGGAGGACACAAAAGCAAACCCACACAAACACAGGGAGAAGATACAGACCCCACAAAGAAGGAACCCCAGCCAAGAATCAAACCCAAGAACCTGCAGCTGTGAGGCAACAATGCTACTACTACACCATCAAATATCAAGCATTGCAACATTTACAAACCACAGATATTATGAGGAACAGATCAGATCGAATATGAGGCAAAAATCTGAAATTTTTTTACAAATGGTGGTGGGTAGGGAACTCAAGTCTTTAACACCTGCATACAGGGTACAGGGTTCAAGCCTGAGGCATTCCCTACCACACCACCATAAGCACCTGGGGCATTTTCACACACACACACACACACCAGTACAGCACAAGCACCATACACAAACTCAGTAAAGCACAAGCAGTAAGGCCAATTGGTTAGATTGGCAAGAATGATTTCAGATGAGGGGACTTTTATTGATGAATGCCAAATATTATTGGATATGTTTATTAAGCGAGGGTACCCCGAGGAATTTTTAAAATCAATATTAGATGAGGTAACCTATAAGAAGACAAATGGGGTATACCTACCTTTGTAATGTAATAACAATGGGGGTTGTACTGAACAGTGAAATTAAGAATAGTAGTTGTGTTCTTGAAGGTAATTTTGGTGAAATACATGGGCTTACAAATATGAACTTTAACAGGGCCTTTATAGGCACTTTTTCTTTAGATAGCTATGAATTGGCTGCCATTTTGAGAAATAATTGGTTGTTGATATCTACTAACCCTTAACTGAGTAAAATGCTGGGGGAGAGACCAACAGTGATTTACAGGAAAGATGTTTGTTTTAAACAACTGTTGGAGAATAAACAGAAAAATAGGAACTGTGGGGTGCCTTGGTTAGAATGCAGGGAATGTTTAAGTGTGGTTGTTGTAAACTGTGTTCTTGTATTCTAGTAGGGGGCCAGTTCATCCTTAATGGCTTTAAGAGTTTTATTAATGGAAAGTACAACTGGAACACAAAGTAGGCTATATATGCCACCAGCTGCCTAGACTGTTCAGCATATTATATAGGAAAACTATTAGGAGTGTGAAAGAAAGGTTGTATGAACATATCAGAGACATTAAAAATAAAAAGATACAAGTGCACATTATAGACATGTAGACAAAAATACTGGACATAGATTTGGATATTTTATGACTGACCAACTCGAGAAGGATGATTGGGGTTTAATCACTGAGGATCGTTTACTAGTTAGAGAACTGAAATGGCAGCTCAGACTCAATGCTTTAAATGAATCTGGGCTTGATATGTGTTTCATTGCACCTGTTTTATTTTTAAAGAATTTAGAATGTTAGTGTATTTATATCATAGGGATGTATTGTTTTTTAGTTTAAAACATCAGCATTAATTATTTAGTGGTCATGTCATTTTTAATTGATTTTTTAATTGAATTTTAATTGGTATTTAAGTGCTCTGGTTGGGCTGTTTCTTAGTTCTGAAGATGTCCAGATGGATGAAAGTGTTAAACTTTTTTTAGTGTGTGATTTTCCAGTGTAACTGCTGTTTGTGAACATTAAAACTGTTTTACCGGCTTTCAACTCTGTTTCCTGGTTACTAATACTCCACAGTTACCCAAAAGGGAGCCTCCACTTCTTTTTACAACCTCAAACACAACAAAAAAGTCCCCCCTGGAATTTATTCTGTCATTATCAATCTCTTCCAATGTTATTTATGCCTTCCTGAGTATACAGTGCACCCTACACCTGACACCCCACTAATGTCTCACTTTACCTTTCTGTATACCCTACTACCATATGCCAATCAGTTTCCATTGCTGCTCATGTGCCTGCTAGGTGCATACCTGTACACACCCGCACATACCTGTACATACCTGTGCATGCCTGCACAAATAACAGCATGCCAGTCAGTGTTTTCTGTTTTTAATCTAGTCTTTAGGTACAGCAAAACCTCATCTATCACTCATGACTATCTAAGCTGTTCTATCAGCTCTTGTTCTGTTACTGTCTCCTGTCCACCTGTCCATCACCCTTCTTGCCACTTCTGTTTTGCTTTAGCAGCTGGACTCCTACATCTTTCTACTCCCCATGTCCATTAAAATGACCCTTGAGTCATTCTGTTTCTTCAACTCAGCTTTGAAACCTTCCCAAACACTCTTGGAGGAAACTGACCACGAGCATATAATGTCATTTTTCCAATGTATTTTCAGTTACTTCCTGTCATAAATTTATATACAGATATATATTGTTAATGGGTGGGTGGCTTGACCTTAAGAACCTCTTCAGCCAGGGCCCCAGCCAGAGGTACAACTGTGCATGTTAAACAATCAGATAGGTTCATAGCGAATATTAGGCTAACTGCCGTAAGGTCCATCTTAAGCATCGCCAATAACACAAGATCAGAATCAAACCGTGTACCTTGTACCTATGAGACAAATACCTTAACCACCATGCCAAACCCCTTCCCTGTGCTAGGTGCAGAGAAGTGCATGTTAATGCTACAAGGTAAGAACACTCTTATTAACATTAATAAATCAGTCACGCATGGAATTCTGTGATTCTTTCTTTCCTTGCCTTACTTTCGCACCATACACAAACTCAGTAAAGCACAAGCACCATACACAAACTCAGTAAAGCACAAGCACCATACACAAACTCAGTAAAGCACAAGCACCATACACAAACTCAGTAAAGCACAAGCACCATACACAAACTCAGTAAAGCACAAGCACCATACACAAACTCAGTAAAGCACAAGCACCATACACACACAAATAAACATTGTAAAAAAAAAGCACAAACTCCATACAAATAAACATTGTAAATTAAAAGGCACCTTACCTGAATACATCCAGCTAACGTACATCCTTCCGCAATACTGAAGACCCGAGATCCCAATGCTCCTTCCGGCGAGATCCCAATGCTCCTTCCGGCGAGATGCTCTGTCCCGAGTCCCTGCTGCTCCTCTTGCAGTCCGGACGCGACCCATAATCCTGGCGAGTCTGTGCACTGTAAAAGTGCACAGACGTCTCCTTGTGTCCCCCTATGGGGACGGCCGGACTGCCTTGAGCATGCGCATAGACCGACAGTAGTCGGGACTCGGTCTATGCGCATGCGCGAAGTCCGCGAATTTTGAAAAAAATTTTTTTTTTATTTTTCAGTTTTCTTTCTTATTTTTCTTTCTTTTCTTATTTTTGAGGGGGCTGCAGTCCGGCAGCCCTATGCCACGAGCCGCCCCTGAGAGTAAACCCATTTTCTTACATGCAGAGAGACAGAGTGACACAGAACATGGGACAATGTAATATAGAGTAAACCCATTCAGTTAAATACAGAGAGACAGAGGGACACAGAACATAGGACAAAGTAATATAGAGTAAACCCATTTGGTTACATGCAGAGATACAGAGCGACATAGAACATGGGACAATGTAATACAGAGTAAACCCATTCGGTTACATGCAGGCAAACTGAGTGACACAGAACATAGAACAATGTAATGTAGAGGAAACCCATTTGGTTACATGCAGAGAGACAGAGTGACACAGAACATGGGACAATGTAATGTAGAGTAAACACATTTGGTTACATGCAGAGAGACAGAGTGACACAGAACATGGGACAATATAATGTAGAGTAAACCCATTTGGTTACATGCAGAGAGGCAGAGTGACATAGAACATGGGACAATGTAATACAGAGTAAATCCAGTCGGTTACATGCAGAGAGGCAGAGTGAAACAGAACATGGGACAATGTAATATAGAGTTAACCCATTTGGTTACATGCAGAGAGGAAGAGTAACACAGAACATAGGACAATGTAATTTAGAGTAAATCCATTCGGTTACATGCAGAGAGACAGAGTGACACAGAACATGGGACAATGTAATATAGAGTAAACCCATTTGGGTACATGCAGAGACACAGAGTGACACAGAACATGGGACAATGTAATGTAGAGTAAACCCATTTGGTTACATGCAGAGAGACAGAGTGACACAGAACATGGGACAATGTAATGTACAGTAAACCCATTCAGTTACATGCAGAGAGACAGAGCGACACAAAACATGGGACAATATAATATAGACTAAACCCATTCAGTTAAATGCAGAGAGGCAGAGTGACACAGAACCTAGGACAATGTAATATAGAGTAAACCCATTCAGTTACATGCAGAGAGAGAGAGAGTGACACAGAACATGGGACAATGTAATGTAGAGTAAACCCATTTGGTTACATGCAGACAGACAGAGTGACACAGAACATGGGACAATATAATGTAGAGTAAACCTATATGGTTACATGCAGAGAGGCAGAGTAACACAGAACATAGGACAACATAATTTAGAGTAAACCCATTCGGTTAAATGCAGAGAGGCAGAGTGACACAGAACATGGAACAATGTAATGTAGAGTAAACTATCCCATTCATTTACATGCAGAGAGGCAGAGTGACAAAGACCATGGGACAATGTAATGTAGAGTAAACCCATTCGGTTATATGCAGAGGGACAGAGTGACACAGAACATGGGACAATGTAATGTAGAGTAAACCCATAGGGTTACATGTAGAGAAACAGAGCGACACAAAACACCGGACAATGTATTATAGAGTAAATCCATTTGGTTACATGCAGAGAAGCAGACTGACACAGAACATGGGACAATGTAATGTAGAGTAAACCCATAGGGTTACATGCAGAGGGACAGAGTGACACAGAACATAGGACAATGTAATGTAGAGTAAACCCATTTGGTTACATGCAGAGAGACACAGTGACACAGAACATGGGACAATATAATGTAGAGTAAACTCATTTGGTTATATACAGAGAGGCACAGTAAAACAGAACATAGGACAATGTCATTTAGAGTAAACCCATTCAGTTACATGCAGAGAGACAGAGTGACACAGAGCATGGGACAATGTAATATAGAGTAAACCCATTTGGTTACATGCAGAGACACACAGTGACACAGAACATGGGACAATGTAATGTAGAGTAAACCCATTTGGTTGCATGCAGAGAGACAGAGTGACACAGAACATGGGACAATATAATGTAGAGTAAACCCATTTGGTTACATACAGAGAGGCAGAGTAACACAGAACATAAGACAATGTAATTTAATGTAAACCCATTTGGTTACATGCAGAGAGGCAGAGTGACACAGAACATGGGACAATGTAATGTAGAGTAAACCCATTCAGTTACATGCAGAAAGACAGAGGGACACAAAACATGGGACAATGTAATATAGAGTAAACACATTCAGTTAAATGCAGATAGACAGAGTGACACAGAACATAGGACAATGTAATATGGAGTAAACCCATTCAGTTACAAGCAGAGAGAAAGAGCAACATAGAACATGGGACAATGTAATACAGAGTAAACCCATTTGGTTAGATGCAGAGAGACTAAATGACACAGAACATGCGACAATGTAATGTAAAATAAACCCATTGGGTTACATGCAGAGAGACAGAATGACACAGAACATGGGACAATATAATGTAGAGTAAACCCATTTGGTTACATACAGAGAGGCAGAGTAACACAGAACGTGAGAGAATGTAATTTAGTGTAAACCCATTTGGTTACATGCAGAGAGACATAGTGACACAGAACATGGGACAATATAATGGAGAGTAAACCCATTTGGTTACATGCAGAGAGGAAGAGTAACACAGAACATAGGACAATGTAGTATAGAGGAAACACATTTGATTACATGCAGAGACACAGAGTGACACCGAACATGGGACAATGTTATGTAGAGTAAACCCATTTTCTTACATGCAGAGAGACAGAGTGACACAGAACATGGGACAATGTAATGTAGAGTAAACCCGTTCAGTTAAATGAAGAGAGACAGAACAACGCAAAACATGGGACAGTGTAATATAGAGTAAACCCATTCAGTTAAATGCAGAGAGGCAGTGTGACACAGAACATAGGACAATCTAATATAGTGTAAACACATTTGGTTACATGCAGAGAGACAGAGCGACACAGAACATGGGGCAATGCAATGTAGAGAAAACCCATTTGGTTACATGCAGAGAGACACAGTGACACAGAACATGGGACAATATAATGTAGAGTAAACTCATTTGGTTATATGCAGAGAGGCACAGTAAAACAGAACATAGGACAATGTCATTTAGAGTAAACCCATTCAGTTACATGCAGAGAGACAGAGTGACACAGAGCATGGGACAATGTAATATAGAGTAAACTCATTTGGTTACATGCAGAGACAAAGAGTGACACAGAACATGGGACAATATAATGTAGAGTAATCCCATTTGGTTACATGCAGAGAAACAGAGTGACACAGAACAGGGGACAATATAATGTAGAGTAAACCCATTTGGTTACATACAGAGAGGCAGAGTAACACAGAACATAAGACAATGTAATTTAGTGTAAACCCATTCGGTTACATGCAGAGAGGCAGAGTGACACAGAACATGGAACAATGTAATGTAGAGTAAACCCATTCAGTTACATGCAGAAAGACAGAGGGACACAAAACATGGGACAATGTAATATAGAGTAAACGCATTCAGTTAAATGCAGATAGACAGAGTGACACAGAACATAGGACAATGTAATATGGAGTAAACCCATTTGGCTACAAGCAGAGAGAAAGAGCAACATAGAACATGGGACAATGTAATACAGAGTAAACCCATTTGGTTACATGCAGAGAGACAGAATGACACAGAACATGGGACAATATAATGTAGAGTAAACTCATTTGGTTACATACACGGAGGCAGAGTAACACAGAACATAAGACAATGTAATTTAGTGTAACCCATTTGGTTACATGCAGAGAGGCAGAGTGACACAGAACATGGGACAATGTAATGTAGAGTAAACCCATTCCGTTATATGCAGAGACACAGAGTGACACAGAACATGGGACAATGTAATATAGAGTAAACCCATTTGGTTACATGCAGAGAGACAGAGCGACATAGAACATGGGACAATATAATACAGAGTAAACCTAGTCGGTTACATGCAGAGAGACAGAGTGACACAGAACATGGGACAATGTAATGTTGAGTAAACCCATTTGGTTACATGCAGAGAGACATAGTGACACAGAACATGGGACAATAAAATGGAGAGTAAACCCATTTGGTTACATCCAGAGAGGAAGAGTAACACAGAACATAGGACAATGTAGTATAGAGGAAACCCATTTGGTTACATGCAGAGACACAGAGTGACACCAAACATGGGACAATGTTATATAGAGTAAACCCATTTTGTTACATGCAGAGAGACAGAGTGACACAGAACATGGGGCAATGTAATGTAGAGTAAACCCATTCGGTTAAATGAAGAGAGACAGAGCAACGCAAAACATGGGACATTGTAATATAGAATAAACCCATTCAGTTAAATGCAGAGAGGCAGAGTGACACAGAACATGGGACAATATAATGTAGAGAAAACCCATTTGGTTACTTGCAGAGAGGCAGAGTAACACAGAACATAGGACAATGTAATTTAGAGTAAACCCATTCGGTTACATGCAGAGAGGCAGAGTGACACAGAACATGGGACAATGTAATGTAGTGTAAATGAACCCATTCATTTACATGCAGACAGACAGAGTGATAAAGAACATGGGAAATTGTAATGTAGAGTAAACCCATTTGGTTATATGCAGATACACAGAGTGACACAAAACAAAGGACAATGTAATATAGAGTAAACCCATTCGGTTATGTGCAGAAAGACAGATCGACATAGCACATGGGACAATGTAATACAGAGTAAACCCAGTTGGTTACATGCAGAGAGACAGAGTGACACAGAACATGGGACAATGTAATGTAGAGTAAACCCATTTGTTTACATGCAGAGAGACAGAGTGACACAGAACATGGGACAATATAATGTAGAGTAAACCCATTTGGTTTCATACAGAGAGGAAGAGTAACACAGAACATAGGACATTGTAATTTAGAGTAAACCCATGCGGTTATATGCAGAGAGACAGAGTGACACAGAACATGGGACAATGTAATAGAGAGGAAACCCATTTGGTTACATGCAGAGACACAGAGTGACACAGAACATGGATCAATGTAATGTAGAGTAAACCCATTTGGTTACATGCAGAGAGACAGAGTGACACAGAACATGTGACAATGAAATGTAGAATAAACCTATTCGGTTACATGCAGAGAGACAGAGCGACACAGAACATGGGACAATGTAATAGAGAGTAAACCCATTCAGTTAAATGCAGAGAGACAGAGTGACACAGAACATAGGACAATATAATATAGAGTAAATCCATTTGGTTACATGCAAAAAGACAGAGCGACATAGAACATGGGACAATATAATACAGAGTAAACCCATTTGGTTACATGCAGAGAGACAGAGTGACACAGAATATGGGACAATGTAATGTAAAGTAAGCCCATTCAGTTACATGCAGAGAGACAGAGTGACACAGAACATGGGACAATATAATGCAGAGTAAACCCATTTGGTTACATGCAGAGAGGCAGAGTAACACAGAACATAGCGCAACGTAATTTCGACTAAACCCATTCAGTTACATGCAGAGAGGCAGAGTGACACAGAACATGGGACAATGTAATGTAGAGTAAACTAACCCATTCATTTACATGCAGAGAGACAGAGTGACAAAGAACATGGGACGATGTCATGTAGTGTAAACCCATTCGGTTATATGCAGAGACACAGAGTGACACAGAACATAGGACAATGTAATGTAGAGTAAACCCATTCGGTTAAATGCAGAGAGACAGACTGACACAGAACATGGGACAATGTAATGTAGAGTAAACCCATTCGGTTACATGCAGAGAGACAGAGTGACACAGAACATGGGGCAATGTAATGTGCAGTAAACCCATTTGGTTACATGCAGAAAGACAGAGTGACACAGAACATGGGACAATATAATGTAGAGTAAACTAATTTGATTACATGCAGAGAGGCAGACTGACACAGAACATTGGACAATGTAATGTAAAGAAAACCCTTCAGTTACATGCAGATAGACAGAGTGACACAGAACATGGGACAATGTAATATGGAGTAAACCCATTTGATTAAATGCAGAGAGACAGAGGGTTACATGCAGAAAGATAGAGTGAAACAGAATATGGGACAATGAAATATAGAGTAAATCCATTCGGTTATGTGCAGAGAGACAGAGTGACACAGAACATAAGACAACATAATGTAGAGTAAACCCATTTGGTTACATGTAGAGAGGCAGACTGACACAGAACATAGGACAATGCAATGTCGAGTAAACCCATTCAGTTACATGCAGAGAGGCAGAGTGACACAGAACATAGGACAATGTAATACAGAGTAAACCTATTTGTTTACATGCAGAGAGCAGAGTAACACAGAACATGGGACAGTGTAATGCAGAGTAAACCTATTTGGTTATATGCAGGGAGACAGAGTGACACAGAACATGGGGCAATGTAATGTAGAGTGAACCCATTCAGTTACATGCAGGGAGACAGAGTGACACAGAACATAGGACAATATAACGTAGAGCAAACCCATTGGTTACATGCAGAGAGACAAAGCAACACAGAACATAGGACAATGCAATGTCGAGTAAACCCATTCAGTTACATGCAGAGAGGCAGAGTGACACAGAACATAGGACAATGTAATACAGAGTAAACCTATTTGTTTACATGCAGAGAGACAGAGTAACACAGAACATGGGACAGTGTAATGCAGAGTAAACCTATTTGGTTACATGCAGAGAGACAGAGTGACACAGAACATGGGGCAATGTAATGTAGAGTGAACCCATTCAGTTACATGCAGAGAGACAGAGTGACACAGAACATAGGACAATGTAATGTAGAGCAAACCCTTTGGTTACATGCAGAGAGAGACAAAGCAACACAGAACATAGGACAATGTAATGTAGAGTAAACCCATTCAGTTATATGCAGAGACACAGAGTGACACAGAACATGGGACAATGTAATACAGAGTAAATGCATCCAGTTACATGCAGAGAGACAGAGTGACACAGAACATGGGACAATATAATGCAAGAGTAAACCCATTCAGTTACATGCAGAGAGGCAGAATGACAAAGAAGATGGGACAACGTAATGTAGAGTAGACCCATTCAGTTACATGCAGAGAGACAGAGTGACATAGAACATGGGACAATGTAATGTAGAGTAAGCCCATTTGGTTACATGCAGAGAGACACAGTGACAGAGAATATAGGACAATGTAATATAGAGTAAACCCATTCGGTTACATGCAGAGAGACAGAGCGACATAGAACATGGGACAATGTAATACAGTGTAAACCCATTTGACGACATGCAGAGAGACAGAGTGACACAGAACATGGGACAATGTAATGTAGAATAATCCCATTTGGTTACATGCATAGAGACAGAGTGACACAGAACATGGTACAATATAATGTAGAGTATACCCATTTGGTTACATGCAGAAAGGCAGAGTGATACAGAACATAGGACAATGAAATGTAGAGTATACCCATTCAGTTACATGCAGAGAGACAGAGGGACACAGAACATGGGACAATATAATGTAGAGTAAACCCATTTGGTTACATGCAGAGAGGCCGAGTGACACAGAACATAGTACAATGTAATGTAGAATAAACCCATCGGTTACATGCAGAGAGACAGAGTGACACAGAACATGGACAATGTGATGTAGAGTAAACCCATCCAGTTATATGCAGAGACACAGAGTGACACAGAACATAGGATAATGTAATGTAGAGTAAACCCATTCAGTTAAATGCATAGATGCAGAGTGACACAGAAAATGGGACAATGTAATGTAGAGTAAAACTATTTGGTAACATTCAGAGAGACAGAGTGACACAGAACATGGGACAATGTAATATAGAGTAAACCCATTCTGTTACATGCAGAGAGGCAGACTGACACAGAACATGGGACAATGTAATGTAGAGTAAACCCATTTGGTTACATGCAGAGAGACAGAGTGACACAGAACATGGACAATGTAATATAGAGTAAACCCATTTGATTAAATGCAGAGGGACAGAGGGTTACATGCAGAGAGACAGAGTGACACAGAACATGGGACAATATAATACAGAGTAAACCTATTCGGTTACATGCAGAGAGACAGAGTAACACAGAACATGGGACAATGTAATGTAGAGTAAACCCATTTGGTTACATGCAGAGAGGCAGAGTGACACAGAACATAGGACAATGTAATACAGAGTAAACCTATTTGGTTACATGCAGAGAGACAGAGTAACACAGAACATGGGACAATGTAATGTAGAGTAAACCCATTTGGTTACATGCAGAGAGACAGAGTGAAACAGAACATAGGACAACGTAATGTAGAGTGAACCCATCAGTTACAATCAGAGTGAGAGAGCGACACAGAACATAGGACAATGTAATGTAGAGTAACTCCATTTGGTTATATCCACAGAGACAGAGTTACATAGAACATGGGACAATGTAATACAGAGTAAAAGCACCCATTCAGTTACATGCAGAGAGGCAGAATGACACAGAACATGGGACAATGTAATACAGAGTAAACCAATTCGGTTACATGCAAAGAGACAGAGTGACACAGAACATGGAACAATGTAATGTAGAGTAAACCCATTTGGTTACATGCAGAGAGACAGAGTGACACAGAACATGGGACAATGTAATGTAGAGTAAACCCATTTGGTTACATGCAGAGAGATAGAGTGACACAGAATATGGGACAATTTAGTATAGAGTAAACCTATTCGGTTACATGCAGAGAGACAGAGCGACACAGAACATGGGACATTATAATGTAGAGTAAACCCATTCAGTTACATGCAGAGAGACAGAGTGACACAGAACATGGGACAATGTAATATAGAGTAAACCCATTTGGTTACATGCAGAGAGACAGAGTGACACAGAACATGGGACAATATAATGTAGAGTAAACCCATTCGGTTTCATGCAGAGAGACAGAGTGAAACAGAACATGGGACAATGTAAAATAGAGTAAACCCATTTGGTTTCATGCAGAGAGACAGAGTGACCCAGAACATGGGACAATGTAATACAGAGTAACAGCATTCGGTTATATGCAGAGAGACAGAGTGACACAGAACATAGGACAATGTAATGTAGAGTAAACCCATCGGTTACATGCAGAGAGCAGAGTGACACAGAACATGAGACAATATAATGTAGAGTAAACCTATTTGGTTACATGCAGAGGGGCAGACTGACACAGAACATGGGACATTATAATGTAGAGTAAACCCTTCAGTTACATGCAGAGAGACAGAGTGACACAGAACATGTGACAATGTGATGTAAAGTAAACCCCTTCGGTTGTATGCAGAGACACAGAGTGACACAAAACATAGGACAATATAATGTAGAGTAAACCCATTTGGTTACATGCAGAGAGACAGAGTGACACAGAATATGGGAAAATGTAGTATAGAGTAAACCTATTCTGTAACATGCAGAGAGACAGAAAGAACATGAGACAATATAATGTAGAGTAAACCTATTTGGTTACATGCAGAGGGGCAGACTGACACAGAACATGGGACATTATAATGTAGAGTAAACCCTTCAGTTACATGCAGAGAGACAGAGTGACACGGAACATGGGACAATGTAATATAGAGTAAACTCATTCGGTTTCATGAAGAGAGACAGAGTGACACAGAACATGGGACAATATAATGTAGAGTAAACCCATTTGGTTTCATGCAGAGAGACAGAGTGAAACAGAACATGGGACAATGTAAAATAGAGTAAACCCATTTGATTTCATGCAGAGAGACAGAGTGACCCAGAACATGGGACAATGTAATACAGAGTAACAGCATTCGGTTATATGCAGAGAGACAGAGTGACACAGAACATAGGACAATTTAATGTAGAGTAAACCCATCGGTTACATGCAGAGAGACGGAGTGACACAGAACATGTGACAATGTGATGTAAAGTAAACCCATTTGGTTGTATGCAGAGACACAGAGTGACACAAAACATAGGACAATATAATGTAGAGTAAACCCATTTGGTTAAATGCAGAGAGACAGCGTGACATAGAACATGGGACAATGTAATACAGTGTAAACCCATTTGACGACATGCAGAGAGACAGAGTGACACAGAACATGGGACAATGTAATGTAGAATAATCCCATTTGGTTACATGCATAGAGACAGAGTGACACAGAACATGGTACAATATAATGTAGAGTATACCCATTTGGTTACATGCAGAAAGGCAGAGTGATACAGAACATAGGACAATGAAATGTAGAGTATACCCATTCAGTTACGTGCAGAGAGACAGAGTGACACAGAACATGGAACAATGTAATGCAGAGTATTCCCATCTGGTTACATGCAGAGAGACAGAGTGACACAGAACATGGGACAATATAATGTAGAGTAAACCCATTTGGTTACATGCAGAGAGGCCGAGTGACACAGAACATAGTACAATGTAATGTAGAATAAACCCATCGGTTACATGCAGAGAGACAGAGTGACACAGAACATGGACAATGTGATGTAGAGTAAACCCATCCAGTTATATGCAGAGACACAGAGTGACACAGAACATAGGATAATGTAATGTAGAGTAAACCCATTCAGTTAAATGCATAGATGCAGAGTGACACAGAAAATGGGACAATGTAATGTAGAGTAAAACTATTTGGTAACATGCAGAGAGACAGAGTGACACAGAACATGGGACAATGTAATATAGAGTAAACCCATTCCGTTACATGCAGAGAGGCAGACTGACACAGAACATGGGACAATGTAATGTAGAGTAAACCCATTTGGTTACATGCAGAGAGACAGAGTGACACAGAACATGGACAATGTAATATAGAGTAAACCCATTTGATTAAATGCAGATGGGACAATATAATACAGAGTAAACCTATTCGGTTACATGCAGAGAGACAGAGTAACACAGAACATGGGACAATGTAATGTAGAGTAAACCCATTTGGTTACATGCAGAGAGGCAGAGTGACACAGAACATAGGACAATGTAATACAGAGTAAACCTATTCAGTTACATGCAGAGAGACAGAGTAACACAGAACATGGGACAATGTAATGTAGAGTAAACCCATCAGTTACAATCAGAGAGAGAGAGCGACACAGAACATAGGACAATGTAATGTAGAGTAAATCCATTTGGTTATATCCACAGAGACAGAGTTACATAGAACATGGGACAATGTAATACGAGTAAATGCACCCATTCAGTTACATGCAGAGAGGCAGAATGACACAGAACATGGGACAATTTAATACAGAGTAAACCTATTCAGTTATATGCAGAGAGATAGAGTGACACAGAACATAAGACAATGTATTGTAGAGTAAACCCATTTGCTTACATGCAGAGAGGCAGAGTGACACAGAACAAAGAACAAGGCAATGTAGAGTAAACCTATTTGGTTACCTGCAGATAGGCTGAGTGACACAGAACATAGGACAATGTAATACAGATTAAACCTATTCGGTTACATGCAGAGAGACAGAGTGACACACAACATGGGACAATGTAATGTAGAGTGAACCCATTCAGTTACATGCAGAGAGACAGAGTGACACAGAACATAGGACAATTTAATGTAGAGCAAACCCATCGGTTACATGCAGAGAGACAGAGCGTCACAGAACACAGGACAATGTAATGTAAATTAAACCCATTCGGTTAAATGCAGAGACACAGAGTGACACAGAACACAGGACAATGTAATACGGAGTAAACCTATTCGGTTACATGCTGAGAGAGAGAGTGACACAGAACATGGGGCAATGTAATGTAGAGTAAACCCATTGAGTTACATGCAGAGAGGCAGAATGACACAGAACATGGGACAATGTAATGCAGAGTAATCCCATTCAGTTACATGCACAGAGGCAGAGTGACATGGAACATGGGATAATGTAATGTAGAGTAAACCCATTTGGTTACATGCAGAAAGACAGAGTGACACAGAACATAGGACAATGTAATATAGAGTAAACCCATTCAGTTACATGCAGAGAGACAGAGCGACATAGAACAAGGGAAAATATAATATAGAGTAAACCCATTTGGTTACATGCAGAGAGACAAAGTGACAAAGAACATAGGACAATGTAATGTAGAGTAAACTCATTTGGTTACATGCAGAGAGTCAGAGTGACACAGAACATAGGACAATGTAATGTAGAGTAAACTCCTTCTGTTACATGCAGAGAGGCAGAGTGACACAGAACATAGGACAATGTAATGTAGAGTAAACCCATCGGTTCCATGCAGAGAGACAGAGTGACACAGAACATGAGACAATGCAATGTAGAGTAAACCCATTTGGTTATATGCAGAGACAGAGAGTGACACAGAACATGGGACAATGTAAATTAGAGTAAACTCCTTTGGTTACATGCAGAGAGACAGAGCGACACAGATAATGGAACAATGTAATGTAGAGTAAACCCACTGAGTTACATGCAGAGAGGCAGAATGACACAGAGCATGGGACAATGTAATACAGAGTAATCCCATTCAGTTACATGCAAAGAGGCAGAGTGACACGGAACACGGGATAATGTAAAACAGAGTAAAGGAACCTGTTTGGTTGCATGCAGCGAGGCAGAGTGACACAGAACATGGGACAATGTAATGTAGAGTAAACTCATTTGGTTACATGCAGAGAGGCAGACTGACACAGAACATGGGACAATGTAATTTAGAGTAAACCCTTCAGTTACATGGAGAGAGACAGAGTGACACATAACATGGGACAATGTAATGTAGAGTAAACCTATTCGGTTACATGCAGAGAGACAGAGTGACACAGAACATGGGACAATGTAATCTAGAGTAAACCCATTTGATTAAATGCAAAGAGGCAGAGGGTTACATGCAGAGAGACAGAGTGACACAGGACATGGGGCAATGTAATATAGAGTAAACCCATTTGGCTATATGCAGAGAGACAGAGTGACACAGAACATAGGCCAATGTAATGTAGAGTAATCCCATTTGGTTTCATGCAGAGAGGCAGAGTGACACAGAACATAGGACAATGTAATACAGAGTAAACCTATTTGGTTACATGCAGAGAGACAGAGCAACACAGAACATGGGACAATGTAATGTAGAGTAAACCCATTTGGTTACATGCAGAGAGACAGAGTGACACAGAACATGGGACAATGTAATACAGAGTAAACCCATTCAGTTACATGCAGAGAGGCAGAGTGACACAGAACATGGGACAATGTAATGTAGAGTAAACCCACTGGTTACATGCAGAGAGACAGATTGACACAGAACATAGGACAATGTAATGTAGAGTAAACCCATTTGGTTATATGCAGAGAGACATAGTGACACAGAGCATGGGACAATGTAATACAGAGTAAACCTATTCAGTTACATGCAGAAAGACAGAATGACACAGAACGTGGGACATTGTAATGTAGAGTAAACCCATTCAGTTCCATGCAGAGAGGCAGAGTGAAAAGGGACATGGGACAATGTAATATAGAGTAAATTAACCTATTCCATTGCCTGAAGAGAGGCAGAGTGACACAGAACATGGGACAATGTAATGTAGAGTAAACCCATCAGTTACATGTAGAGAGGCAGAGTGACACAGAACATGGGACAATGTAATGTGGAGTAAACCCATCAGTTACATGCAGAGAGACAGAGTGACACAGAACATTGGACAATGTAATACAAACCCATTTGGTTACATGCAGAGAGACAGAGTGACACAGAACATGGGGCAGTGTAATGTACAGTAAACCCATTCAGTTACATGCAGAGAGGCAGAATGGCACAGAACATAGGACAATGTAATGTAAATTAAACCCATTCAGTTACATGCAGCGAGACAGAGCGACACTGAACATGGGACAATGTAATGTAGAGTAAACCCATTCAGTTACATGCAGAGAGACAGAGCGACACAGAACATGGGACAATGTAATATAGAGTAAACCCATTTGGTTACATGCAGAGAGACAGAGAGACACAGAACATGGGACAATGTAATATAGAGTAAACCCATTCGGTTACATGCAGAGAGACAGAGCGACACAGAACATGGGACAATGATATAAGAGTGATCAAACAGGATCTAGCTTTTTCCATGTTTACTATGAGTTATGCAGCGATATGATATTGTATAGAAAGCAGTACACTTGTAATCTGTTCTCAGAATGGTCACCCATACGAAGGGTAGGAACATTAAGAAAACACACCAACACAGACCAAAATGTTAATTGGAGTAGAGCACTGATGCACATAGACCCATTTCAGGTTCAGCCTGGGAACACTTACTAGTGACATGATTTGCTCAGGGGCACATACTCTGGAAATGGGAATGTGTGAATCAAGCCAGCACTGTTACAATGTATATTTATATCTGGAAAAGTCTTAAATGTCAGTAAGAATAATGTCTGGTAAAGAGGCATATTAAGATGGAGCAGCTGTTTGGGTTGTAAAGTAATCACAGGAAATTGACTTCTTGCTAATACCATTTCAGGAGTGACATATAGAATTCCGGATTTTACTAAATGCCAGACATCAGGGATATGATATATTGCACAGCATAACTCTATAGTACGCTATATACGATGGAGAAATTTTACTGATAGAAAATTATATACTGTATTCTGTTCATAAATATGTGGAAAGAAAAATATCTATGTTGTGGAGCTATCCTGGTATCCAAATTAAAATAGGTGTATCTTCACTTATATATGCATCAGAAATAAAAATATTTTTCCATTGCTATTACTTTTTTATGCTCAGACTCACTGCAAAACCATTTGTGTATAATATTCTTCAGTTATATATAACTCATGGGTCGTAACAGCCAGAGTGAGACAAAGAACAAATTGGTTACCTGTATAAAACAAGACCACACATCAGCTCAATTTATTTTAAGACTTTATAGGCAGATCTATTGAAGGAGTTTCAGGTATACATAACAGAGGTTTGCTGTCAGCACTCTCCCCTGCCTTTCACCATTTTGTAGTCTAATGCTTGTTTATTTAAATTATCATTGTTTACTGTTAGTTGTTACAATGTACCTTTGTGTTGTGCTCTAATGATAACTTTTAAAGCAGGTGTATAGATCATTGTGTTTGTTATCTTACCTTAAGTTTAACCTATTAGCTGTGTCAGATGCTAAGAGTAGAACTATATGAAGTATGTAGAGCAAGGATGTGTAAGCATAAACATATTTTTTTAGATGTAAAAGAAAAACACAAATTCATTGGTTTCTTTTAGATGTTGTAAAATAATTATATAAATTAGTTGTACTAGTACCTTTAAGATGTTGTAAAAGAAAAGTACAAATTCAGTGTATTAGATTATTTTAGATATTATAAAACAAAAAACGCAAATTAAATGTAGCAGCATATCTTTGAGATCCATTTTTGAAATGCAACGTCAGTTAATACAATGGATGAATGCATCATGGGATTCCATCCATTCCCTCTTTTTATAAATGGACACTGTTCTTCCACCTTTACAGAAAAAAATGGAAAGGCTGTTTATGTAAATAAGTGATACAATGCTATCAGCAGCGAAATCACGTAAGTTAATACTTGTGACTGTATTATATATGCATCTGTTGGTACATTGTCTGAGTCAGGAATTTTACCTTTTTTTTAATTTCTTATTAGCATTTTTTACTTTATTGCTTTATATGTGTTTTGCTTCTGTCTGCATAACAAACTCCTGATTGTAATTCACATAAATTTGAACAAAGTCACAAAAATATTTACACCATATTTCCAGTGCAATATAATATTGAAAAACTCCTGGCATATGTGTTTTCCTTCTGGCAACATCGTTCTAAAACAATATTAAATCCATGACTGTAATTTCCCGTACTATTCAACTGTTTCTTTTATTAATGTTCTTTATTGGGCTATATGGTTTTCGGCCACGGTGGTGCAGCGGTTAGCATTGCCGCCTCACAGCAAGAGGTTCTCCAGTTCGATTCTCGGATGGGATGCCTTCTGTGCAGAGTCTGCATGTCCTCCCTGTGGTTGCATGGGTTTTCTCCAGGTGCTCCGGTTTCCTCCCACATCCCAAAAACATGCTGTAGGTGGATTGGACACTCTAAATTTGCCCTAGGTGTGAGTGTGTGCCTTCTATGGAAGGTGGGGCGCTGAGCTGGCAACTCAACACTGTAAAAATTCTACTGCCAATCATGAGCAGACAGGTGATCCGCTGTGGCGACCCCTAACCAGGAAAAGCCGAAAGAAGAAGAAGATTGGGCTATATGGTTTTGCTCAGCGTGGGTTTCAGCAAAGTTTTGAAGTGGACTACTTCAGCAAACCAGAGTATATGTTGACTTGTTTGTTGTGTATGAATAGTAAATCTTGTCGAGGTGCATGTACATAAGTGTTACTGGAAATTAAAGGTATGTAGTGTGCTGTGTTACCTTGTAGGTGGTAAGGGTTGTTAGTGATGCATGCAAAGATGGGTGGTGTGTGTGTGTGTGTGTGTGTGTGTGTGTGTGTGTGTGTGTGTGTGTGTGTGTGTGTGTGTGTGTGTGTGTGTGTACGCGCATGTGTATGTTTTATAAATAGGTAGGGCTACAGTTGTGTGACAGTGGTGATGTATCAGTCTGGGTCATGCTTATTCCTTTTCCCCACTGTAGTCTGATCTCAGAGTTACAATCAGAGGGATATTCATTATTTTACATCTAACCATGCCTTTCTGTATAAATTCCTATCTATTCTCAGTCTCTAAAAATTGTCTAATTTTCATAAATTTAATAATCTCTCATCCCACCAAAATTACAATAAACCTCCACGTACACAATAGGATTTTTGTATGTTTTTCCATCATTATTTCCATGTCTCATCTGTATTTATAAGACATTCAGGAATTTGAAGATTAGCAAAGTTTATATTCTGCAGAGATACTGATTTACAAGATTATTAAGTTGTATTAATTTTAAACGTTTTGCTGCTCATGGAATCTAAATCAATCAATCAATCAATCAATCAATCAATCAATCAATCAATCAATCAATCAGTCACTGGTATGTCTTTACTGTCCCTTACCTCAGAAGTTTTTTTGCTGACCTCCATTGTTAAGGAAATGTTTAGTATAACAGCAAAAGAAGTAGTCACCTTCTCTAAATACTTCACATTTTTAGTCATATAGCTAAAAATAAATAATGGCCGCAAGCTACAGAAAAGTATTTTCTCAACTAATCTGCTGCAAAATATAGTAACTTGCTAAGCTAAATCTCATTTATATAATTAAGTTGTTCCAAATTCCTGGGCCAAACATGATCATAAAATATCCAATAAAATTTACTGTTTTTCCTGATGTCTGTATGTATTGCAGTTTGCTACAAACTGCATATATTTTTTAGTTCTTATTCTGTAGCAGCAATTCAGTATTTATACTGGCAGTTTAATAATGATGATGATAAGGGTATAAGCTATATGCTTCATCTCGTAGTCCTTGGTTTGATTCCCTCAGCCTCCTCTTCCCTCCTAAGTCTATGCAAATCACTTAGACAGTGTTCCTAGGTCACGGTTTTGAAACAAGGCTGTGCTTAGTGGATTTACTCTCTTAAATAAGAAAGAAAGAAAGAAAAAAAAGATAAAGAAGATCTGTGTTATACATAGCCTTACTGTAAAGATTCCCAGGTAGTACATTAATTTACCATCAATGTTGTTGTGTCTTTCGGCTTATCCCTGTTTGGGGTCGCCACAGCGGAACTCCGGTCTGCTAATGTTTGGTAGTGGATTTTTACGTGCCGAGTTACCAGCCCTGACGCACAACCTTCAATGAAGGCACATCCATTCACTCATGCCTCAACACAGAAGATGCTCTAGCTGAGAATCGAACACGACAACGTCTTGCTGTAAGGTGACAACTCTACCGTATTAATTTTTCATTTTCACTTTATCAAAATACTAGTAACATAATTATTATATGAAGAAGTGTTTCTAAATGAAAATGCATACTTGGTATGTTAATGTGGAGTATTTGAAATGTGTTATTCAGTGTCTAATAAAATTCATGCCCTCGGTCCTCGCTTGTACTGTGGCTTCATTGTTTCATCATGCTGGTACCTGTTTGAGGTTTAAATAATTATTATATGCTCAGGCAGCCCACTTCATTATAAAGGCTTAATTTTTTTGTGTTTTCCAGAGTACTGGGATACTGAATCTGTATTAAAAATGCCCTGTATAAGACCCAAAACTGAAAAATTCCCTCTAGTCTCTTACATGAATTTTTGGTTGGCATCTAAAATCATACTGGCTGAAGATATAATAGTCATTTAAAGTTTCTTTATTCTTACTAGCATGACTGTCTTTAAGATTAAAACTTGTTTTAATTAGATGTGAAATAGCATTAAGTAGCGTCACTTGTTTTTTTTGGTGTCGCTACAGTTGAAACATATCCTACAGCCTCCTGATGGACAAGATCCTGGAAATGGCAGCGTTATTCCTAATGCTAGTGATGATTACATTCATGACTCTTGCCTTAATGATAGCAGTGATATTTCTGAGGTTCACCATTATAGTCCCCACTTTACAGCTGACAGCATTAGTTACATTTCTTATAAGCGCTAGTGACGCTAGCACTGTCTGTTCCTTCTCTAGTAGTGCTCTTTGTACTATTAATTATACTGTTAATTATATTCACTAATCTATCGCTGCCATTAGCAGTTGTATTTGTGGTGCACATTACACTCATACTTACCCCCATTCATGGTATTACAGCGATACCACTGATGCTAGTCAGTCTTGCTGTTCTAGTTCCATCCCATTATTGTCACACATAGTTCTGTTATTTGTTTTACCCACACTTCAGACTCCATCCATGCTTTATCCAGAAATACACCTGGTAGTTATGAAGCCCTACGATGTTCCCATCCAGTCTTCAGCAAGAATTTGTTCACAATCCCCCGTACTTATTGCCTCCCCCCATTAGTGCTGCAGATTATTATAGCCGATATGGCACTCAGCACAACCATTACACTGGCTATACTGATCGCAGTTAGGGAGCGTGCCTCATATTTAGTAGCCATGATATGCGTCGCATATGTAACACATTTTGTTACGATACGCACAAAAAAAATGGTCAACAAAATACAAGGAAAGTTCTGCCACTGGTTGCACGCACCTGTATTGCTGTAACTTTGGATGAGCTGAAAGACATCATTTCTGCGCTACCAAAATGAAGACAACAAAATTATAGGGCAGTAAAACTGGAAGACGGTGCCACTAATGTGAATGATAGTGCCACATATTTGGCGATATTAACAATGAGATGGAAAAGAAGGTTCTGCTAACTTATATTTTTGAAGTAAATGTTTACTTTGATATTCTAATGTAGATACAGTGTGAATCCAGTCTTCTGAAACATTTCAAATTAGCATAAATTAAAACATTACTTTTCTCATTACAGTTTTAGTTCAACAAGTGGCATACAGATTGAGCAGAAACACTGAATAAAAAAAACTGATCAGCAGTTCATGTCAAAAATATTGCTATAACCAGTTTAGCTAACAATCTATAAAACAGAACTCTTACGGCAAAGAAAAGTAACTTTACTTTCCCCATAAACTAGAACCTTTACACTTCAGACTGTCTCCAGCAAGGATTACTTATAACGCTTCTGATGTGACAGGTTGCAACACAATCCCTTCTACCTCAATTCTTCACAATGCAATACCTCAAAAGCAGCCCTTTAAGTATAAAATAACAGCAACAAATTATTTATTTTTGCACCCCCACATCCAGTAAACTCAACAGTCATGTAACATTGGGAATGGGAAACTCCCCAAACCAGCACATAGTAGTTTTAAGGAACCATATGTTTCACTCAAACACAAATAAGTGATTTATGAGCTCTTATGCTTTGGGGGAAGTGTGGGGCCACTTACAACCCCTGTTTTCACTATTTCGGTCACTATAAAAAAACACAAATAAATATCACACAACTCTAATAAATCAGAAGTTCAACCTTCCTTTTGCTGGTGATCCTTGGGGCCTTTCTGAACAAAATCAGCATTGATTTTGACTAGCAAGACACTGACATGTTGTACATAATTTTCCCTGTTTTCTCACCAGTCTCTTGCTGACCACTAAGCCCTCTCAACACCCACCCTATAAAGCCATTCATTCCCGAGGTGTGAGAGTCTTAAAGCCCGCTCCTTCCATAGGGGTGACAATTGGGTGTACCAGGAATGTGATGTCATCATCCATGCTGTGGATAATAGGGTCTTGCTTTGGCTTTACATTCCTTCCAGTGCAAATCCATTGTGTCCAGTGGGTGCATGTGCAAAGGACATCTGCAACATAAGCCAACACCTTCATGTATGAAGCATTTATTGGCCCTATCCCCTGGTAGCAGCATCCTCTATATGATCCTCAGTTTCTATTGGAGAGTCTATGGTGGATAGTGTTCAAAAACATACACACCTCTCCGTCTTCTCACAGAGTTGACCAGACATGGCCTCATCATTCTTCCTCCCATGCCAGCTCCTTTAATATCCAGGCCATTAATTGAACATGGGCTGCTTGACCCATAATCAGTGCTTTCTCCTTGTATGACCACAGACCTGACAGTATGTTTTACATTGTTGAAAATACACATTTTACTTTCATCAATCATCTTCAAACTAGAGGACAGAAAGGGAAAGTGGAAAATGCCAGAACTATAACTCCAAATTTTAGGTTCAAAATTTACCGCCATCCACAAGGAGAGCAAGCCAAGACAGACTGGGAGAGAATTTGAGGCTGTCCATCCAGTCATCTAGATTTACCTTGAAGATGGTGAGGGTGTTATTCTGCTTAACATGTAATGGAAGTTTGTTCCAGAGCTGAGGGATATGTTCGGACATGAATCTATCTCACCAACATGTGTTATATAGCTGCTGCTGAAGGTTTAGTTCCTTTAACTAAATACCTGATATACCATTAGTTCTGAGAAAGAATAGGAGATCAAATAAGGTTGTATCTTTCATGACTCAAAAGGCTAGGCATCCATCTCCATGGATGAGTCTGTAAGAGACTGAATACAGAGGCAGGGCACACAGTCTGTCCCAATAACTAAGATTTTTGAGACCACTGATCTTTTTAGTTATGAATCTCTGAGATCTCTCAAGCTGAGTGATATATTTAAACACATATACACCAAAAGGGGCATTATATTCAATAATGGGTCTGATGAGATACAAGTAAAAGGGAATTAAGACTTGTTTAAATCTGGTGGATATGTATTTGGAAATTAGATGAGCCAGATAGAAGGCTTTTTTAAAATAGTATGGGAATGTGATGGTCAAATGATAAGGAATTTTCAACAAGAATCCCTAGATCTCTTATGACACTGTCTATTTGGTGGGGTTTGTGAGTTACATGGTATGTGAAAATATATATATTTTTTTTTTTACCAAAATGAACTATGCTACATTTCTTCATATTTATTTGAATCCACTGTCTTTGTATCTGTTGATAACATAGTCTAAACCTTGTTGGGACGAGTGTGAGTCAGTAGAAGGACAAATAACAGTACTTAATGTAAATTTGTCTGCAGACTTAGATAACCATAGACCAGGAGTGTTAGCATGGAGGTCTGAGATATAGATGCCAAATAACAGAAGACTCAGCACTGATCCTACTGGGAACTTTGTGATACTGACCACATGGGTTCTATCAGACAACCAGTTAGTTATCCACCTAACAACAAAAAGATTTACATTCAGATGTACAGATCTGTCAACAGTGCCTTCATGGGGAATAGCTATGTCTTGATATACTGGATGTACTGGGTGACCACTATCCACAGCTTCAGTTACTTTTTCAAAGAAATTAATGATGTTAACAAGGCAGGACTTTCCTTTGACAAAACCAACTTGATGGGGGTCCAGGGTTAAGAGAATTTCAATATCTGTATTAATACGGTCTGAGATAATATGCTCTGTATCTTTATATATGATGCTAGTGAGACTAATGGGTCCATAATTACCAGGATCCATGGCTGGACCATCACTGTGTGGTGGTACTATAATGGCTGTTTTCCAGACTTCAGGAATGTAACCAGTGAAGAGACTTAGATTAAAGAGGTTACATAGGGGTTCAGATAGGCCATATTTAGCATTGAAAATAGGGCCCATGGGTGAGGTGTTCTTGGCTTTTTAGAGGGCAGAGAGAATTTGTTCAATAGTAAGAAGAGGGTGGTTGGGACTGTGGAATCTGTGGAATAGCTATAAATGTGCCAGCTAGGATATTAGCTATCTTCTTAGGGTCAGAGTACGGAACTATTGTGGACTAACTCCAAGCATTGTTGGGTATTAGTTTTATTTATTTATGTATGTATGTATTTAAATTAGTTCTTAACTTTCTGACATAGGTAAAGAAAGATTTTTAATTAGTTTTGGTTTTAGTGGCTATTTTAAGCTCGTATGAAGCTTTGAGCTTCCCAATGGTTCCCTTAAGCTCTTTATTAGTTTGCTTAAGTTTGCTCTTAAAGAAGCTAGAATGAGACCTCTTATAAGAATTAAGCAATTGCTTTCTCTTGTTACATAATTTATTCCTTCATAGGTATTCTACCATTGGTATTTGTTTTTAAATTTCTTATTACATTTGGTGCAGATAAGGACTGCCTTACTGTTACAACTATTTAATGGCAGTAGAAGTCAAAGGCACAGGTAGGAGCTTTAGCAATGAGATCCTTCAAAGTAGAATTACAGCAGAATTTGTTTAGCTCATCAAGTAACTGAAGAGGGTTTTATTTTGAGAAGTCCCCAAACACTGAGATATTTATGGGAGAAGTGCCATCAGTTTTAAAGGAAAAGGTCATTAATTTATGCTCCGATTTAACAGATGATGCATATGGACCTGTGCAAGAAGTGGCCATATTTGTGAGGACTAGATCCAGGATATTTGTAAAACAGAGTTAGCATTTATAATATCAAGAAAGTTTTGGAAGTGCCAACCATTGGCAGTATAGGTCAGACAGTTTATTGATTGTTAGTTTAAATCAACTAGTAGAAAGTTGGGTTTCATGGGGATTTCAGCTAATGTGCAAGGGCAGATAGCCTAGTACTTGCATATAAACCTATAAATGCTAACATGCTCAGAAGAGGACATAGAGGGTAGCTATGAAATGGTAATTAGTCTTGTTTATGGTGATGTGGACATCTAGACACTCAAATACGATGTCCTGAGGAATCTGTGGTGGGGTGATGATATCCTTGACAAATAGCGATACTCCCACCACAATGGCCAGTAAGTTTGAACACATGATAGGCTTAGGCACTATACCCAAGAATTTGAGGAAGGGCTTTCATTACTCTGAAACCATGTCTCTGTAACTACACATAAATGAATGTCTTCAAGTTGCAAGACAACCTCAAGTCTGGTCTGGGCATTTTTTTAGACTCTTGGCATTGAGTGGTGCCCATATTACACCCCAGATCCTGTCTCCAGAAAGACAGCTGTTACCCTATTCTTATCCAGCCTGGTGAGGGTGGTCTTCCCATGCATAACAGTAGAGTCACTTATTACTAAAACATTACTATGGTTAAATGCAGTCTTGGTAGAACGTGAAGGCTTGATTCTGCATGTTTGTGACTCTTGGAGGTATACATACTGACTATAGAAGAGAAGGGTTAATGTGGGTGTAAGTTTGTTAGTCTTTAGTCTGGAAGACTTAGGCAGTGTTCTCTTAACAACATTAGCAGAAGCTGGTTTAGTGGAAGTGCTGTGTGCTGTATGTGTGTATTTATTTTGTACTTACTGAATGTGTGCTGAGATGAGATGGTAGCCTCTAAGTAAAGTAAATTAAAAAAACACAAGTAATCTCTGTGGTATCCATGAAGTCTCAAAACAACCCACTAAACAAGTATAGTGGGTCCAAAAACAAAACAGTATAAGAAACTTCTCTGTGTGGAAGATTTTCAGTCCATATATCTCTAATTAATCACTGTATATTAATCAGATCAGACAATAGTAATAGAAGTAGCGAACTTAAACTCGTCTAAAGTAAAAATAAATAAATAAATAAATATATATATATATATATATATATATATAGATTCACTTTATAACCTCGAAATGCTGAAATATCGAATTTCAGTATCGCGAGACTATAAAACCGAATCCACAAAACACCAACAAACAAAAACCGCGAAACCACATAACCGAAAACACCGCACACACTACACTAAACATACAACACAACACCCACATCACAACATAAACAAAAAAACAACACACATACACAACTCACGCACACCCCCCCTACTTATATATACACTAACTCCGAGATCGCACAAACACAACACAAAAGCTCACTCACACACGCACATTCTCCAATCCCTCACACACACTCTAACTCCCACTCAAAACCCTTACAAAACTCTCACTTACCTGACATAACACCTACATCCAAACACGGCACCGCGCACCAACAAAACACAAACCTGGACATTACATAGCGCAACTTCATAACCGCAAATTCGACATATTTTCGACATACGTCAAATTCGCGATTATGAACGTTCGCTATTTTTAACATTCGACTTTATAGCTTCGAGATACTGAAATTCGACATTTCAGTATTTCGATGTTATAAAGTGAACCCATATATATATATATATATATATATATATATATATATATATATATATATAAATTGTACATTGGTCCTGCCCTACTTAGCAGCTGTCATAATAATAATAATAATAATATAATTATTATATATAATACTAAGTAGGGCAGGACCAGCTCTAATGTCACACTGATGGGGGAAGGGATGTGAGTTTAACATGAGCAGGTTCATAGATTCATAGGTAGGTATTAGGCTATTGGCCCTAGGGCCTATATAAGCCTAGCCAAAAAGGTACCAAGAAAATAATTTTCCTGTGCTCCTGTCAAGCAGAGCCACAGAAGTGATCCCTGGGTTGAATTTTTGCCTTTTGCTTGGAGGACGTTGATGTGGTTTGAACTTGTATATACTGTTTGAAACATTCTTGTTGTAACTGTCTGATGAAGTCTCACTAAGGGGTGAGACAAAAAGCGCTTTATGATTATTGTTTTTTATTGTTTTTATCATTTGTTTGAAGCAAAGTCTGAAGAATAAACTTTGGAAACTACTACTGTGTGCGTGCCTCAAGCCCTCTTGCCTGCATTCCTGTTTTGCAGTTACCTGTTTCAGTATTCCAAGTCTGTCTAGTGTGATATAGATAGGTAGTTAGTTCCAGAGTATGGGAAGTCTCTGGGACAGGAATTTATCCCTCCATCATGTTCTATTTATTGTGGTGACAAAGTTTAGGTCTCTACAGCGTGTAGCTCGGAGGGAGGGTCTATATTATATCCTCGAACGCTTAAAAAAGCGAACGCTGATTGATTGAACTTATTTTCGCGAAACTGCAAAATATCGAAGCAGCAGAAACTCTAATTCTTTCCTAGGGAAAGAATTTGGTTGTCCGTTTCTGTTGCTTCAGTATTTTCAGTGTTATGGTGGAAAGTTACCGGTCAGATTCAGGTAAGTGTACGATTGTGTGGATGTGAGTGTTAGGGTGATTTAGGTGAGTTAGGGTTAGGGCTTGGGTTAGGTGTGTGTGCGATTGAGTGGACATGAGGGTTAGGGTGGATTTAAGTGAGTTAGGGTTAGGGAGCGGGTGAGGTGAGTGTGCGATAGTGATGGACCTTAGGGTTAGGGTTTGGGTTAAGGTAAGTGGGTAGTTAGTGGTGTGTGCATAGTTTAGTGTAGGGTTACGTATCAGATTTTAGGTGTATGTGTGTGGATTTCTGTTTGTTTGGTGTGCTTGTGTTGTGTGTATGTGTTTTGGATCAGCGATTTTTTTCCCTGGGAAAAAAATCGCTGATCTGACAGTTCAAGATTGTAAGCTTTCGCTTAAATTAGGTCGATCAATCAGCATTCGCTTTTTTAAGCGTTTGAGGATATAATATAGACCCCAGAGGGATTGGGATTTCTTTAAGTGGAGCATGTCCAACAGCTCTGGGTTTGACATAGCTTTGTATGTTAGGCAGAGATTGCCTCTGAGTAGGCGATATGCGATGGAGTAAAGCTGGAGTTTTTTGAGACGATCTGCATAGGGCATCTGTTTGAGGCCAGTAATCCTCTTTGTGAGGTATTTATGCAGCCTTTCCAGTTGTTGTAGATGTCTTGTGAGGTACATACCAAAAGGGGCGTTGTACTCTATAATGGGTCTAATGAGTGATGAGCAGAGGGGAACAATGACCTCTTTTTTCCTGGATGAGAAACCTTTTGTGATGAGGTGTGCCACGTAGAAGGATTTCCTGACTACTGTGGTGATGTGATTATCAAAGGAGAGACTGCTGTCCACCTTTTTTCCCAAGGTCTCATCACACTTTCGGTGATAAGTAGACTATCACCTATGTGGTAGCTCATGGGTACAGAGTTTTTACCAAAGGGAATGACAATGCACTTTTTGGTATTGAGCTTGAGGCCATGGCTTTGACACCAGCATCTGTCTCAGTGAGGCCCTTTTATAGGGTGTCCACATTGTTAGGAGTTTCGATTATGGCTCCTAGTTTGCAGTCATCTGCAAACTTTGTTAGCCAAAGACCTTCTGTGTTAGCCTGTACTTCAGAAAAGTAGATACCAAACAGGAGATAACCCAGAACTGAACCCTGTGGTACTCCACTTGTCACTGTTCTGAAGTCAGATTTGGAGTCTGCTACTTTCACAGTGTGGGCTCTGTCAGTGAGCCAGTTGGCAACCCATCTTGTGACATAGGGATTTATACCTAGTTTAGTGAGTTTATCTATAATTCCAGAGTAGGGGGTGATGTCAAAAGCCTTGGCGAGATCTAGATAGGCTGTGTGAACCACCTTAACCTCGTCTATAGCTTTGGTGACTGCTTCAAAGAAGTCTATCAGGTTTAGGAGACATGATCTGCCTTTTACAAACCCGAACTGAGTGGGGTCCAAAGTTTTTAGATTACTAATGTCTTTGTTTATAAGTTCCATGATGGAACATTCCATGGCCATGCAGACTAGGCTCATTAGGCTAATGGGACAGTAGTTCCCGGGGTCCATGGTGGCTCCCCCTTTGTGGAGTGGGATAACTGTCACTGTGCGCCATTTAGTGGCACAAAACCTGAGGTGAGACTATGATTGAACATGGTGCTTAGGTGGGGTGCCAGTTCATTCTGTAGTTCATGTAGAATGCAGCCTGGGATGTTGTCAGGTCCCATGGATGCTGTGTTCTTGGCTTTGGAGAGTGTGGATTTTACCTGTGCAGCTGTGCTTACAGGAACTTTGCATTCTTCTGGTATAGTGATGGGCCCTTTAGGGGGTGAGAGAGGGGTAAAGTTAGCACTGAACCTATCTGCCAGGATGTTGGCAATATCAGTTGGCTCTGTATATTTAGTGCCATTGTGCTATGACTCAGAGCAAATCTGAGTGTTGCCATTGAGATTATTCACATAGCTATAGAATGTTTTGTGGTTGTCTTTAGAATCAATGGAAATTTTGTTTTCATAACTAGCTTTGGAGGATTTTATGAGGGATCTCATCTTACTGAGGCTGACCAGGGAGTTCCTCCAATCATGGGATTTTACTCTTTTTTGCAACAGTTTCTTTCTTCTGTTGCAGAGTTAGTTTATGGCAGGGGACCATCAGATTGGCTTCCTTTTTTTGGAGGATAGCATCTTGGTTCTGTTAGGGATAGAACGATCCATGCACTTGTGTAAGTGCTTATATAGTACATTTGTGTAGGATTCAGCAGTTGTACCTCTATTGTTTGTCTGCATGGGTGTTGTGAAGTTTGCCACTTCTGTCTTAATAAGTGTGAAGTTGGCTTTGGAGAATTTTTTTACTGTGGTTTCCCTAATGGGGGGTGGGAGCGGGATGTGGATGTCTAGGGTGATTAGCTTGTGGTTGGATCTGACCAACAAGGAATTGACCTCTGATGTGGAACACAGGTTACCCATGTTGGTAATGACCAGGTCTAGGATATTGCTGCCCCTGGTGGGGGTGTGGATAAGTTGATCCAAGGCGTTGGAATTTATGAATTCCAGAAAACGTTGAGCAAAAGAGTTGGTACAGGAGTAGTTTTCCCAGTTAATGGTGGGTAGTTGAAATTGCCCATTATGAGGGTGTTGGGTTGTACCCTAATATTTTCCAGTGTATCAAGAAATGAGGAGTGGGAATTCTGGGGCATGGTGGGGGATCTGTAGCAAGTTACAATTTGGATTGCGGTCTTGCCCAGAGTTAGTTGCACTTGAATAATCTTGAATACATTATGCTGAGCAACTAGCTTGGAGGTGTGGATATCCTTAATGAATATGGAGATGTCTCCACCTTTAGTGTTTTGGTCCAGGTTAGGTGGCTGAAAGGTGTGGTATGAATTACAGCCTAGTAATGCAGGGGGCTCTCTGGAGCCTTGAACCAGGTCTCTGTCACTGCACAGATGTCGATGTTCTCCATTTTCAGGAGTGCCTCGAATGAATGCATTTTGAGGTGTACCAATAACACTTTGTTTTACAGCACAATAAACCACTCCCTTGCCTGATAAAAAGTATATATATATATTTAGAAAGCCTGTGAGGAAACTATTATTCTATTTTTGTTTTACTTGGATTGCTTGCCTGTGTACTTAATAAAGGATTTTCGACTGGAAACAGACTGCCTGCCTTGCTTGGATTACTTTCGAATACTTTGTAATTCTGTACAATTATATATTTATTTATTTATATATTTTTATTTTTTTTTACTTAAGACGAGTTTAAGTTCGCTATTTCTACTACTGTTGTCTGATCTGATTAATATACAGTGATTAACTAGAGATATATGGACTGAAAATCTTCCAGACAGAGAAGTTTCTTACACTAAGTAAAGTAAATACATACAATTCTCAAATATTGAATCATTGTGCAGTAGAAATATAAAATTTTCAGTAAGCATGAGGCGGTTACTAAACCACCTCAAAATATAATATTCCACGTTGGCCAGTGCAGATAAAAGGGTATAATAAAACAGGATAGATTAATAACTTACTCGGTGTAAGACAGTGGGAGAATAATTTGACTGGACTAGAAAAAGGTGATGACTAAATGATACAAGAATATGATCTGTGACTTTTGTAGTAACTACAAGTACAAAAAAAGATGAATTATTGAGCTCCAATGTACTTTTTATTTATTTATTTCACATTTGTTAACTGGGTTGGTCCAACTGAGCAGAGGCCCATTTTCAGTGGAGACCCAATAAAAAAAGCTCCAAGAAAAACAATTATAATTTATACAGTAATTGGTTACACAAAAATAACAAAGAGCAATTTCACAGTGTACATATAGAAATATTACACAATTTTGCGTGAGTATGAAAAATTTAAGAAAAAAAAAACATGATGAAATGTGCCCAATAGTAATCAAGTATTTATAATGATACAAGTAGGAAATAGAGAAAAAGAGACATAATATATGCAAGTAATTATAAACATAATACATTTGTACAGACTGTATAGCTCTACAGCATTTTCTAAGTAGGGAAGTGCAAGAAAATTACAGCACAAAAGTGAGAGAGACAAATGTTAGGATCAGGATTAGGTAGGGTCCTGGCAGGGGCATATCCAAGTTTTCTGGAGAAAGTCTTTTAGTTCTTTTTTGAAGCTGTTAGTTTGTGTAATCCACACAAATTGGCGGGGAGGTTGTTCCAGAATTTTGGAGGATTTATATAAGAGATTGCTGGTGTTCATTTTGGGCCTAGAAGTTTGAAGAAGGAATTTTTCAGTACTGCGTAAGAGACGGGATGGGGTATAGTAAGTGACTAGATTGGAGAGAGAGGGACATGTAGTGGGTTTATTGAGAAGGAAGTGGGTTATGTGAAGTTGGGATAGTTTGAGATGATGAGAAAATTCAAGCCAGTGTAGCTTGTTGAGAGCTAGGCAGTGGTGGGTAGGATTAAGTAAGTTAGCTCAAATTTAGCGATTTTATTGTAAGTTTGTTCAAGTTTGGAGAGCAGGCAGGACTGAAGGTTGTTAAGGACTGGGGCTCCATAGAGGAGGCTAGGAAGGAGATAGACTTGGGCAAGGGTGAGTCCGGAATCAGCGGATAAAAATGTTTTATTGTAATATAATAGGCCAAGTTTTTGATTAGTTTTCTTAATTGATTGCTGGATATGTAAGTCAAATTTTAGTTGGTTGTCAATTGTCCTGCCTAGTAGTTTTGTGTGAGCGTCAACGTTGATGATGGTTTTATTTAGTGATGAGAAAGAGGAGGAGAGCTTAAGGTGGTCACTGGCCCTGGGGAGAAAGAGAAGGAGGTTTGTTTTTTAGGGTTCAGAATAAACTGATTATCATTTAGCGAGCTTTCAACTGAAAGAAACGATCGTTGTGTACGTGTCTGTCGTTCTGGGATTGAGTTAGAGGATGCAATCAGAGTAGAGTTGTCGGCATATTGCATGAGGGCAGAGAGAGTAGTGGAAGAATGGAGGTCATTGGTAAGGATGTTGAAAAGAAGGGGTCCCACGATAGAGCCCTGGGGTATGCCAGTGGGTATGGGTAGGAATGTAGAGCAAGAGGACCGCCATTTAACTGATTATAGCCTGTCTGTGAGACAGCTAGAGAACCACGAGAGACTTGAGCTGGAAAGATTTAGGTTACGCAGTTTATTAAGTAGTTTGGCATGCGATACTGTATCAAATGCTTTAGAAAGATCTGAGAACAGACATGAGACCAGTTTGTTGCTTTCCCTAGCTTCAGCAATAGTGTGTGTAAAGGATAGAAGGGCTGTGGAGGTACTGTGGTGTGGTCAAAACCCATGTTGGGTAGGAAGCAGGAGGTTGTTTTGGATGAGGAATTTCAGTATCTGGTTATGTATGCATTTTTCAAGAATTTTTGATAGTGGGGAAAGTATAGCGATGGGTCTATAATTCGAGTGGTCACCTTTGTGAAGGGGATAATGTAGAAAGACTTCCAGATTTTGGTTACAGTAGCTTCTTTAATAGATCTAGTAATAAATATTGAGACCAGACAGGAAATCGAGCTGGCTGCTAGTTTGAGAAAGTGTGTGTGTGTGTGTGTGTGTGTGTGTGTGTGTGTGTGTGTGTGTGTGTGTGTGTGTGTGTGTGTGTGTGTCTGTGTGTGTGTCTGTGTGTGTCTGTGTGTGTGTCTGTGTGTGTGTCTGTGTGTGTGTCTGTGTGTGTCTGTGTGTGTGTCTGTGTGTGTGTATGAGTGTGTGTGTGTGTGTGTGTGTGTGTGTGTGTGTGTGTGTGTGTGTGTGTGTGTGTGTGTGTGTGTGTGTGTGTGTGTGTGTGTGTATGAGTGTGTGTGTGTGTGTGTGTGTATATGAGTGTGTGTGTGTGTGTGTGTGTGTGTGTGTGTGTGTGTGTGTGTGTGTGTGTGTGTGTGTCTGTGTGTGTGTGTGTGTGTGTGTGTGTGTGTGTGTGTGTGTGTGTGTGTGTGTGTGTGTGTGTGTGTGTGTGTGTGTGTGTGGGTGTGTGTGGGTGTGTGTGGGTGTGTGTGTGTGTGTGTATGTGGGGGGGGTAGATTGTCAGCAGAGGGAGAGCAAAGTTTAAGTTTTAGAAGGAGAGACTTTATATAGGAGGTAGAAGCAGGGTTGAAAAAAACAAAAAACTTACTTGTTTCCCACCTTTCTGAACTAGTATAGTCCAGTTTTCAGGTTATTACTGAATCCAGGGCTGTGTTACAAGTTTCTGTGTTGCCTATACCTTACTTGGATAGAAGGAAGTTTCTCTGTTCACCTGTGAGAGAGGGGAGCTTTGAGCAACCTATCTGTCCCTGGAGGAGTGGTTTTAGCCCGGAAGTTAGTAGTTTATTGGCCATTTTGGGCTAATTTTGATTGTATCTGCTCTATTTTCTGAAAATAAATAAATAAATAAAAAATATATACTTTTTCCCACCTTTCTGAACTAGTATAGTCCAGTTTTTCAGGTTACTGCTAAATCCAGGGCTGTGTTACAAGTTTCTGTGTTGCCCATACCTTACTTTGATAGAAGGAAGTTTCTCTGTTCAGCTGTCAGAGAGGGGAGCTTTGAGCAGCCTATCTGTCCCTGGAGGAGTGGTTTAAGCCCAGAAGTTAGTAGTTTATCGGCCATTTTGGGCTAATTTCTATATCTTTCACTTCCCTACTATAAAAACCACATTTGCGTGGTTTTGCACAACGGGCAGTGCCGGTTAGCTAGAGTTAAACTATTCTCGGCTCCACTAAGTCTACTCTTCAATTTTTCCCTTGGAACTAGACAAACCTTCAACTTTAGCACTCTAACTATTCATTTCACAGTCGAGCACTTGCTTAAAACTCAAAGCAAGCACTAATTAACCCAAGCACTAGATCCCCTTATACTGTCTAGAAGGACAAGGCTCTCTATTCGTCCCCACCAGCCAATCAGATAAACAGCTTACTCTCCCTATTCAGGCATGTCCAAAGGGCAGTTTCCGGTGTACTCTCCAGTCCAACTGGTGAATCTGGGCATTTTGTGGCAATGTTACAACTGCCTCATGTACACAGACAACCCTCTCCTTCTACCACCAAACACTAATATATGCGAGAGATGCAATTATACAGCCAAACTGGAGGCAAAGCTCTCTCAACACAAGACTGGAACTGACAGTCAAGAGGAGAAGGGTAATACTTGCAACACACCACCAGTCTCACATAGACCTAACAAACCAACACCAGCAAATAACACACATAAATACACTAAAACATACATGGAGGCTCTAAATAAAAATCTGCAAAAGCAACAGAGACCTCCAAAGCAGACATCCAAGCAACCTCCTCACCCCATCACCAACCATGAAACACATACTTCACATAATCAGTGTGCCATGCAATCACAGCCCTTAAGGAGAAATAACATACCCAACACACTAGTAATAGGCGACTCTATAGTCAGACACAGTGATGTCCCACTAACTAGGCTAGACAAGGAGGTTACAGTTAGCTGCCTGTCAGGCGCCAGGATCCACCACATAACACAAGCACTCAGGTCACTCCAGAATAAGTACAAATACAACTCTGTCATTGTCCATGTTGGTGCGAATGACTTCTGATGTACCTCTCTGGACTACATGAAAAGAGACATGGAAGAGCTCTCTGATCATGTAGCCAAGACCGGTATGACCCTGACCCTGAGTAGCATCCTGCTCTCACCAAGAATGATGCCACAGTATAAAGAAAAAAAATTATCAATTTCAACAATTGGCTAAGTTTCTGGTGTCATTCAAAGGGGATCCAGTATCTGTCTGCCTGGGATGACATGCTCGACAAGCAACGTTGCTTCGCAAGAGATGGCTTGCACCTGTCACCCATAGGCTTTCGAATGCTGGCTAAGGATCTTGCCACGCCCATAGTGCCTTTTTTAGGCAAGGCTCAAAAGACAAACCCACCACCATAAATAGCACAAGTAACCAAAAACTGAGGGTAATGCTACTCACGCCAGAAGTCTAAACCTCAAAATGCACACACTCGAGGCACTCCTCAGTATGGAGAACATCAACATCTGTGCAGTAACAGAAACCTGGTTTAAGGCTCCTGACAGCACCCCAGCACTACTAGGCTATAACTCATACCATACCTTTCAGCCACAGAACCAGGACCGAAACACAAAAGGCAGGGGTGTATCCATATTCATCAAGGATACCCACACCTCCAGGTTAGTGACACAGCACAATGCATCAGAGATCATCCATGTGCAACTAACAACAGGCAAAACTGCAATCCAAATTGTAACTTGCTACAGATCATCCACCATGACCCAGGACCCCCATTCCACATTTCTGGAGACACTGGGAAATATGAAGGTCCTACTAAACACCCTAATACTGGGTGATTTCAAATACCCAAACATAAACTGGGAGAGCTACTCAAGTACTAACTCTCTTGCCCAACGCTTCCTAGAATTTATAAACTCGAATGCCCTGGATCAACTGGTCAACACCCCCACCAGCAGAAACAACATATTGGACCTGGTCATCACCAACATGGGCGATCGGTGTTCCACACCAGAGGTCAACCCCTTGCTAGTTAGATCAGACCATAAACTAATCACTCTGGATATTCACATTCCACCCCCACCCCCAATCAAGGAAACCACTGTGAAAAACTTTTCAAAAGCAAACTTCACATTACTTAAGACCGAGGTGGAAAGGTTCACAGCCTCCATGCTAAAGGACAATGCTGTCCAAGCTGCTGAAACCTTTACAAAGGCACTCTATGAGCATCTGCAGGAATGCTTGGATCGTGCTATCCCATGTAAAACCAAAACTCACTCCTCCAAGAAAAGGAAACCAGTCTGGCAGACCCCTGCCATAAACAAGCTATACAACAGAAGGAGGAAACTAGTACAGAAAAGAGTAAAATCTCAAGAAGGAAAGACATCCCTGATCAGTATCAGCAAGAAACTACGATCCCTCATGAAATCATCCAAGGCTAGTTTTGAAAGAAAAATTGCCAATGACTCCAAAGATAACCACAAAGCGTTCTTTAGCTTTGTCAAGAACCTAAGTGGAAACTCTCAGATCTGCTCTGAGTTAGTGCAGAATGGCACAAAATACACTGAACCGACTGATATTGCCAACATTCTGGCAGGCAGGTTTAGTGCAAACTTCACCCCCCTCTCACCTTCTAAAGGGCCCATAACCATGTCAGAAGAATGTAGAGCCCCATCAACCACTGACACACAGGTTAAAACAGCCCTATCCAAAGCCAAAAACACAGCTTCAATGGGACCGGACAGTGTCCCAGGCTGTGTTTTACAAGAGCTCCAAAATGAACTAACCCCTCACCTAAACACACTGTTCAAACTCAGCCTCTCTACAGGCTACATACCCACAGAGTGGTGCATAGCAGCAATTATCCCTCTCCACAAAGGTGGAGCTACAACGGACCCCAGGAACTATAGCCCTATAAGCCTGACTATCCTGGTCTACAAGGCTATGGAGTGCATCATCGTGGAACTCATTAACAGAGGCATTGGGAACCTCCAAACCTTTGGCTTTGTTAAGGGCAGATCATGTCTCCTAAACCTGGTGGACTTCTTTGAGACAGTTACCAAGGCATTAGACGAGGGAAAGGAGGTCCACAAAGCCTACCTAGACCTCGCAAAGGCTTTGACACCATTCCCCATTCTAGTATTATAGACAGGCTCACCAGCTTGAACATAAACCCCTATGTCACGAGATGGGTTGCCAAATGGCTCATGGATACCACATGGTGAGAGTTACAGGCTCTATATCCAACTCTAAACCGGTTACAAGTGGCATCCCCCAGGGCTCAGTCCTAGGACCCCTCCTGTTTGGTATATAATTCTCAGAGGTACAGGCAAGCATAGGAGGACTATGGCTGACCAAGTTCACAGACGACTGCAAACTAGGGGCCATAATTGATTCTCCGGCTGATACAGACACCCTCCAGAAGGGTCTCACTGAGACGGATACCTGGTGTCAAAATCATGGCCTCAAGCTAAATGTCAAAAAGTGCATAGTCATTCGCTTTGAAAAAATTAAGTACCCATGAACTACCACATAGGTGGTAGTCCCCTAAATAAAGAAAATGTAATAAGGGATCTGGGGACCCAAGTAGATAGTAATCTCTCCTTTGATAATCATGTTGCCAAGGTGGTTAGAAAATCCTTCTATGTGGCCCACCTAATCACAAAAGGGTTTGCATCTAGAACAAAAGAGGTTATTGTGCCTCTCTACTCATCACTCATTAGACCCATCATAGAATACAATGCCCCATTTGGGATGTACCTTACAAGACACCTGCAACAGCTGGAAAGGCCACAAAAGTACCTCACCAAGAGGATTACTGGCCTCAAACAGATGCCTTTATGCAGCCCGACTCAAGAAACTCCAGCTGTACTCGGTTGCATACCGCTTACTCAGAGGTGATCTCTGCCTGACATACAATGCCATGTCCAACCCAGAATTGATGGACATGCTCCACCTAAAAAAAAAAACAAATCCTGGAGAGCCACATGCTCTAGAGATATAAACCTCATCACAATGATAAATAGGACATGCTGGAGGGATAGATTCCTGTCCCAGAGACTCCCTGTGCTTTGGAACAGGATTCCAATATACATCAGGCAGAACCTCTCACTAGCACTCCTCAAGAGAAACCTTGACGGGTGGATGGGAAACAGAAAATTTACCCCAGGGATCACTGCAGTGGCTCTGCTGGACAGTGGCACAGGGAACTGATGGCTCTGCTGGACAGCGAAACAGGGAACTAATCTAAGGGGGTGGCGAAAGCCAACACATTCTGGCTAGGCTTATAAATGCCCTTGGGCAGATAGCCTAGTACTTACCTATGAACCTATGAGAAAGAATTGTATTTTATTATTTGTGGTTTGAGGTGGATTTTTGGGGGGGGGGTTGTGGTTGGCATTTGTCAGTTTGCTAATGGTGCCAATGTAAAACTGGTTAAGGAGAGAGGTGGTGTCTTAGTCAGAGAAGTTAGGGTAGGGGAAGGGAGTCTGAAGTTTACCTTGGTGGAGGATTGAGTTGTTATTTCTCCAGAAATGTTTGGGGTTGGATTGATGAGTGGTTTGTGCCTTGAGGTAGAATTTATAATTATATATTTGCTCTTTGGTGCAGTTTCTTAGTTCTTTAAATAACTGGTGGTGAGTGGGGGACTTGTTTTTTGCCATGATTTCCAAGCGAAATCTCTTTTGTGCATTAGTGTATGAGTGTCTTTACCGAGCCAAGGGGCAAATTTGATTTTATTCTTATCAGATTTGTGAGCATAGTTATACTATAGTTTAAACTACTGCGTATCATTAGAATTCAGGACATAAAAAACAAGCTGTTTTTTGTTTGAAATGCAACTTTAAACTGCCTGACCATAGGTAGCCTGTGCCCAGATTGTGGTTGATTTTTGTTTGGTGTTGTGCAGCCATTGGATTTGTTTGATAATATCAAGATAATGACAATGGGATGAGTTAGGAGGAACGGACAGTAAGAAGAAATATTTAGTAAACTGAAGATTTAATATTATAGGCATCCAATATACGGAAATGATACATTTCCCCTTTAAGAATATTTGAACTGAAATGTAAGATTGTTTCATATGGATTCTTCTCTGTTAATGTTCTCATTTTCTCTGAATGTAACTAAATGCAAAATTGTTGTGGATAAGATGCCAGCTTTTGTAAAAATTGTTTGCATATCACTATGAAATGTTATAATCTTTACTTTACTTTATGTAGAGATTCAGATTATGGGAAATTAATTCTCACTACTGTAAAATATAACAGCCTGCACAGTCATTATAAGTGTGACCTTGAGTGTTGTCGTTGCATTTGATTGGTCTCTTCAACGCAGTTACTTTGTGCCTTGGCATACTGTTAGTGGCTGAAAAGGGTCATTGCACCAATCCACCCACCTGGTAAACAAAGAAAGAAAGAAACAAACAAACAAACAGAAAAATCAATCAAACAAGTAACTCGTGCCTTTTATATTCATTAAGTATTGAAAATCGTAAATGCCATGTGGTTATTTTTTGTGTTTTCGTTTGGGTTGTGGCCGGAAAGCGTGTGTGGACCAGTTTACTCATCTGGCTACAAAATAAATACAATAAAATAAAATAAACCAAATCCAAAAGCCAGATTTTATCCATTTGCAGATTAACGCTACTGATTGTTTTCAAAAAAGAAACTACTATTTCCAAAACCGTTTCTTCTACCAGTGGCATAGATGGATAAAGCCCTGACTATAAGCATGTGACCTAAATTTGATTAGTAGTCTAGGCATCTGACAGAGCTGGCAAACTAAGAAACGAATGAATGGGCACCATCTGCTCACCTCTCTCTCTCTCTTGGAGGGGGTGCACACTTAGGGTCACATGCACAGAGAATGATTTCCCAATGGAGAGAGGGGAAGCTGCTTGTGTTCCCTCACTGAGTGAGGGGGGATGTCCTGCAGATTTGTGTCCTTTTTAGTGGCAAGAACAGCCCAGTGCTGATGTCCATTGAGTAAACCAATTGCAGAAACTATTAGTTGAGCATGCATAGAAAAGAGGGTGGGATTGGGGTAGGCTGATCTGGTGGACCTGAATCTAGTCCTCCCCTACCACCTGACTCTTACCAAAGGAGGAATAAATAAGCTATTAAGAACCCTGTGCAGGAATTAATGGGTCATAAGACTCTTAGCTAGCCCAGGGATGCTTGGCTCTCATCTCTGACAGATAGACTGTATCAGATGGATGTGGGTAAAGGAGCCATCAAGCAGGTCTTGATGAGAGTAAAAAAATGATCTTGGATTTAAAATGTAAAAATCAGGCTTTTCACTCATCTTATTTGTCTGATCAGGACATTTCAAAAGAATGACAAAGTCTGGTTAGACTAATGGAAAAATGCTCAGTTTTCTATCTTATTTAATAGACTTTTTAGACATGATTTATAATTTACTTTAGCACTTACTTAACTCCTACAAATAGAAACTTCTTTTTACTTCTTTCTTGCTTTTTAGTATGCAATAATTTAAATACAGGCATTTTGCATACCTTAAACTGCTATATTTTGTTGATGCTGTTATGGCCATATACTGTTGTGCTTTGTCATATCATGTACTCTACTTTTATGTTGGAGCTTTTCTTTCCAGACCTCCACTGAAAAGGGATTTCTCAGGATAGATGGACTTTCCCAAAAGCAAGTAAATAAACATTTTGTCATTTGTCATTGCCCCCCGTGAAGAAACTATGGTATTGTATTTAAAAGAAACTTTTGTCACTTCAGTATGCATAGAATTTATCTTGGTAGTATATCTCTCAGCTGTCAAGAATTTCACAGAATGTCCAGATTTTTCCCTCACAGTTTTGGTCTGTCCCTTGTAAAATGTATGGTTATCATACCTCTCAACTTCTTATAGGTTCATAGGTTCATAGGTAGGTACTAGGCTATCTGCTCGAGGGCATTTATAAGCCTAGCCAGAGTGTGCCGGCTTTCGCCATCCCATTGATTAATTAACTGATCCTCTGTCAAGCAGAGCCAATGAAGTGATCCCAGGGGTGTATTTTCTGTTACCCATCCACTCATCAAGGTTTCTCTTGAAGAGTGTTAGTGAGGGACTCTGCCTGATGTAATTTGGAATTTTGTTCCAAAGCATGGGGAGTCTCTGTGACAGGAATCTATCCCTCCAGCATGTTCTATTTATTGTTATGGTGAGGTTTAGCTCACTAGAACGCGTGGCTCGCAGTAACTTGGATTTCTTTAGGTGGAGCATGTCCGTCAATTCTGAGTTGGACATGGCTTTGTAAGTCAGGCAGAGATCACCTCTGAATAAGTGATATGCCACTGAGTACACCTGGAGTTTTTTCAGTCAGGCTGCATAGGACATATGTTTGAGGCCAGTAATCCTCTTGGTGAGGTACTTTTGTGGTCTTTCCAGCTGTTGGAAGTGTCTTGTGAGGTACATCCCAAATGGGGCATTGTACTCTATGATGGGTCTGAGTGACGAGTAGAGGGGCACTATAACCTCTTTATTTCTAGATGCGAACCCTTTAGTAATTAGATGGGCCACATAGAAGGATTTCCTAACTACTTTGGCAATATGATTGTCAAAGGAGAGATTACTATCTACCTGCGTCCCCAGATCTCTTATTACCTCTTCTGTATTAAGGGGGCTGCCACCTATGTGGTAATTCATGGGTGTTTTGTTTTCCCCAAATGGGATGACTATGCATTTTTTGGCATTTAGTTTGAGGCCATGACTTTGACACCAGGTGTCCATCTCAGTAAGGCCCTTTTGGAGGATATCCGTGTCAGCCAGAGAGTCAATTATGGCTCCCAGTTTGCAGTCATCGGCGAACTTGGTTAGCCATAGTCCTCCTGTGTTTGCCTGTACTTCTGAGAAGTATATGCTGAACAGTAGGGGTCGCAGGACTGAGCCTTGCAGGACACCACTTGTGACTGGTTTAGAGTCTGACCTGGAGCCCGCTATTCTTACCGTGTGAGTTCTGTCTGTAAGCCAGTTGGCAACCCATCTTGTGACGTAGGGGTTTCTGTTCAGGCTGGTGAGTTTTTCTGTAATACCCGAGTGGGGAATGGTGCCGAAAGAGGTCAAGGTGAGGTCAAGGTAGGCTGTGTGAACCACCTTTCCCTCGTCTATGGCCTTGGTGACTGACTTGAAGAAGTCACCCAGGTTTAGTAGGCATGATCTGCCCTTAACAAAGCCGAACTGGGTCGGGAAGAAGTGTTTGGAGGTTCCCAATGTCTTTGTTAATGAGTTCCCTGTTGATGCGCTCCATAGCCTTGCAGACCAGGCTAGTCAGGCTTATGGGGCAATAGTTACCAGGGTCAGTTGTGGCCACTCCTTTGTGGAGAGGCATAACCATTGCTGTGCGCCACTCTATGGGCACATAGCCTGTGGAGAGGCTGAGGATGAACAGCGTGTTTACGTGGGGGGTTAGTTTGTTCTGTAGTTTGTGCAAGATGCAGCCTGGGACACCATCTGGTCCCATTGACACTGTGTTTGTGGCTTTTGGAAGGGCTGTTTTCACCTGTGCGTCTGTGATTTTTGGAACACTACACTTTTCCGGTATTGTTGTGGGCCCTTTTGGAGGTGAGAGGGGGGTGAAGTTTGCACTGAATCTATCTGCCAGGATGTTGGCAATATCAGTAGGTTCAGTATAGTTTGTGCTATTTTGCACTAGTTCAGTGCATATCTGCGAGTTGCCACTTAGATTCTTAACATAGCTAAAGAAGGCTTTGTGATTATCTTTTGAATCTTTGGCTGTTATTCTTTCGAAGTTAGCCTTGGATGATTTCATGAGGGACCTTAGTTTCTTACTGATACTGATCAGGGATGTCTTTCCTTCTTGGGATTTGCTTTTTTTCTGAACTAGTTTCCTCCTTCTATTGTATAGCCTGTTTATTGCAGGGGTTCACCAATCTGGTTTCCTTTTCTTAGAGGAGTGAGTCTTGGTTTTGCTAGGGATGGCATGATCCATGCATCCTTGTAGGTGCTCATAGAGTGCATTTGTAAAGGTTTCTGTATCTTGGGCAGCATTATCCTTTAGTGTGGGGGCTGTGAAACTTACCACCTCTGTCTTAAGTAAGATGAAGTTTGCTTTAGAAAAGTTTTTACTGTGGTTTCCTTAGTTGGGGGTGGTGGTGGGGTGTGGACATCCAGAGTGATTAGTTTATGGTTTGATCTAACCAGTGACAGGTTGATCTCCAGTGTGGAACACCTGTTGCCTATGTTGGTGATGACCAGGTCCAATATGTTTTCACCTCTGGTAGGGGAGTTTACCAGCTGATCCAGGGCATTTGAGTTGATGAATTCCAGGAAGCGCTGGGCCTGGGAATTTGTACTCGAGTAGTTTTCCCAGTGAATGGCAGGGTAATTGAAATCGCCCAATATCAGGGTGTTCAGTAGGACCTTCATGTTTTCCAGTGTCTCCAGAAAGGTGGAGTGGTGGTCCTGGGTCTTGGCGGGTGATCTGTAGCAGGCCACAATTTGCATTGCATATTTGCCTGATGTTAGTTGCACATGGATAATCTCAGAGGTATCATGCTGCGCCACTAACCTGGAGGTGTAAGTATCCTTGATGAATATGGATACATCCCCTCCTTTTGTGTTTTGGTATATGCTCTGTGGCTGAAACATGTGGTATGAGTTGTAGCCCGGTAGTGCTGGGGTGCTCTCTGGAGCCTTGAACCAGGTTTCAGTTACTGCACAGATGTCGACGTTCTCCATACTGAGGAGTGCTTCAAGCACATGCATTTTGAGATTTAAACTCCTGGCGTTGAGTACCATAACCCTCAGTTTTTTGTTAATTGTGCTGTTTACAGAGGTGGGTTTGACTTTTGAGCCTTGCCTAAAAAAGGCACTATGGGGGCAGCAAGAGTCTTGGCCAGTATTCGAAAGCCTAGGGGTGACAGGTGCAAGCCGTCTCTTGCAAACAACATGGCTTGTCGAGCATGTCGTCCCAGGCTGACAGACACTGGATCCCCTTTGAATGACACCAGAAGCTTAGCCAATTGTTGAAATTGATCATTTTTTTCTTTACACTGAGGTATCATTCTTGGTGAGGGCAGGATGCTACTCAGGGTTAGGATCATACCAACCTGGGCTGCATGATCAGAGAGCTTTTCCATCTCTCTTTTCATATAGTCCAGGGAGATACGTCTGAGGTCATTCACACCAACATGAACAATGGCAGAGTCATATTTGTACTTGCTCTGGAGTGACCTGAGTGCTTGTGTTATGTGGCGGATTCTGCATCCCGACAGGCAGCTAACAGTAACCTTCTGCTTGTCCAGCCTAGTGAGTGGGACATCAGTGTGCCTGACTATAGAGTCACCTATTACTAGTGTGTTTGGTATGTTATTTCGCCTTAAGGGCTATGATTGTGTGGCACACTGATTTTGTGTTTTATGTGTTGTCTGGTTTGTGACGGGAAGTGCAGGTTGTTTGGGTATCTGCTTTGGAGGTCTCTGATGCTTTTGCAGGTTTTTATTTAGAGCCTCTGAGTATGATTTTGTGTATTTATGTGTATTTTTTGCCAGTGCTGTTTTAGTAGGTCTATGTGCGGCTGGAGGTGTGGTGCAAGTGTTAACCTTCTCCTCTTGACTGTCTGTTCCAGTCTTGTGGAGAGACAGCTTAGCTTCCAGTATGGCTGTATAATTGCATCTCTCGCATATGTTAGTGTTTTGTGGTAGGAGGAGAGGGTTGTCTGTGTACATGAGGCAGTTGTAACATTACCTCAGGATACCCAGATTCACCAACTGGACAGGAGAGTGCACCTGAAGCTGCCCTTTGGTCATGCCTGAATAGTAGGGTAAGCTGCTTAGTCACTTGGTTGGTGAGGAGTGAATAAAGAGCCTTGCCTGCTGGGCAATCAGTGTCAGGGTATATTAGTGCTTGCTATTAGGTCTGAGCAAGTGCTGGGCTGTAAGATACTTTTTGAGTGCTTAGATTGAGAGTTAGACTAGTTTCAAGGGAAAAACTGAAGAGAAGACTTAGTGGAGCCGGGAATAATTTAACTGTAGCTAACCGGCACTGCTCATTGCGCAAAACTGTGCAAATGCGGTTTTTATAGTAGGAAAATGAAAGAGATAGAAATTAGTCCAAAATGGCCAATAAACTACTAACTTCTGGGCTGGAACTACTCCTCCAGGGACAGATAGGTTGCTCAAAGCTCCCCTCTCTCACAGATGAACAGAGAAACTTCCTTCTATCCAAATATGTTATGGGCAACTCCAAAACTAGTATCACAGCCCTGAATTCAGAACTAGTCTGAAAACTGGACTATACTAGCTAAGAAAGGTGGGAAACAAGGAATTTTTTTTTGTTTTTTTGTTTTTTTGAAAAGATAGGGCAAAAACAGTAAAAAAAATACACTTAAAACAGCTTTAAATGACTACAAACTAACAGAAAAGGCTATCGCACTTTAGTGTGTAGCCTACAATAGTTAAACAAATTATTTAAACAAAAAACAACGTTTTAAAAGTGCAGGCAGTCAAATAAGTACAATATGTGAAAAAAAACAAGCTTTTAAATCACAATAAATGCTGGAAAATCTGTGTTTAGGCAGAAAACAGTTAAGTACAGCAAGAAAGTACAGAAAACTGATACTTAATCACTCCAAAGTCTCTCTTCTAAGCTAGAAGGCTTGTATCAGTTTAAGGCTTTCTAGTGCTACCAGTAGGTTAGTTACAGAAAAGATGGGAAACAAGCGCAGATGTGGTCTTTTAAACCAGAAAGTTGAAAGAGATGGACAAACTGTCCAAATGGTCAATAAATTACAATTTCTGGGCCAAGAACCTCTCCTCTCATGGTAGACAGGCTACCTAGTGCTTACCACTCCCACTGATAAGCTAGAAGGCTTTCTTCCAACACAGAAAGGCTTGCGGGGCTCAGAAGCTTACCAACAGTCCTAGATACATCAACTCTGTATCTGGACTAGGCTAGTTACAGGAAAGGTGGGAAACAAGCGCAAGTGCGGCTTTTAAACTAGAACGTTGAAAGAGATGGAAAATAACTGCCCAAATGGCCAATAGCTACAATTTCTGGGCCAGGAACCACACCTCTTGTGGTAGATAGGCTACCTAATGTTTACCACTCCCACTGATAAGCTAGAAGGCTTTCCTCCAACACAGAAAGGCTTGGGGGGGCTCAGACGCTTACAAAGAGTCCTGGATACAGCAAATCTGTACCTGGACTAGACTAGTTACAGGAAAGGCGGGGAACAAGTACAAACGTAGGCTTTTAAGCCAGCAAGTTGAAAGAGATGGAAAACAGCCCAAATGGCCAAATAAACTACAATTTCTGGGCCAAAACTCACTCTTCCCATGGAGGATAGGCTACCTAGTGCTTACCACTCCCACTAATAAGCTAGAAGGTTTCCCTCCAAAAGAGAAAGGGTTGGGGGGCTCAGAAACTTACTAACAATCCTGGATACAGCAACTCTGTAACCGGACTAGGCTAGTTATAGAAAGGCGGGAAACAGGCACAAGTGCGGCTTTCAATCCAGAAAGTTGAAAGAGATGGAAAAAAACTGCTCAGACAGCCAACAGCTACAATTTCTGGGCCAGGGACCACTCATCTTGTAGTAGATAGGTTACCTGATGCTTACCACTCCCACTGATAAGCTAGAAGGCTTCCCTCCAACATGGAAAGGCTTGGGGGGTTCAGAAGCTTATAAAGAGTCCTGGATACAGCAAATATGTACCTGGACTAGACTAGTAACGGGAAAGGCAGGAAACAAGCGCAAACACAGACTTTTAAATCAGAAGGTTGAAAGAGATGGAAAAGCTTCCCAAACGGCCAAGAAACTATAATTTCTGGGCCAGAAACCACTCCTCCTGTGGTAGATAGGTTACCTAGTGCTTACCACTCTCACTGATAAGCTAGAAGGCTTCTCTCCAACACAGGAGGGCTTGGGGGGGGGGGGCTCAGAAGCTTACCAACAGTCCTGGATGCAGCAAATCAGTACCTGGACTACACTAGTTATAGGAAAGGCAGGGACCAAACGCAAAACGGGCTTTTAACCGGAAAGTAAAAAGAGATGGAAAAACTGCCCAAATGGCCAATGCACTACAATTTCAGGGCCAAAACCCACTCTTCCAGTGTTAGATAGGCTACCTAGTGCTTACCACTCCCACTGATAAGCTAGAAGGCTTCCCTCCAACCCAGAAAGGCTTGGGAGGGTTCAGAAGCTTACCGACAGTCCTGGATACAACAAGTCTGTATCTGGACTTGACTAGTTACAGGAAAGGCAGGAAACAAGCTTAGATTTCTTTTTTGTTACAGAAAAGCAGCTAAACCAGCAGTAAATACAAGTCAAATTGTAGTGCAGATCAGCACACCCGAGTGTGTAGCAACATTATGGCAAATACAGTTTAAATAAATGCAATTAAATTAACAAATGACTAAAAACAAGTGCAGAAGGCAGTAAATTAGAAGGCTACTAACAAGCAGTAATAAGTGCAGAGTAAGAGCGACTGAACAGATAGCATGCAGAACAGCAACTAACACAGTTACAGTAAGAGCAGTTGAATAAAATATATATATATATATATATATATATATATATATATATATATATATATATATATTTTTTTTTTTTTTGAGGGAGGGAACAGAGCAGGATTAAGAGGCTATAGGGGTTGTCCTTCCCAAATGTTCTTTTGTACACAGTAGGAGTGCCTGAAATCAGAATATGATCTGACTGCACTCAGTTGAGTGAGCAAATGAGATGGGCCTAGAAGGAGTATCCAAACATAGATCTACAAGAGGGGTGGGCAATTTCAAAGCCACCAACATTAACAACAAAACAAGAACAGGGACAGTGAGTGGGGAACTAACTGTAGAGAGACAGCCACAACTTCAGTTGAGTTAATATTCAGTGAAAGACACAAATAAATAAATTAAATACAGTACTATATGCAAAAGAGCAGATAAAGTGTACTTAAATTCACCTATATGTCCAGCTGATTTCAGGTAGATGTTAGCTGGCCAAAGCTCTGATATTAAGCACAGATCACTCAAAATGTACCACTTATATAAGGCAAGACAGAATGTCAGTGATGAGCTGAAACTACCCCCCACTGCTATCAATGCCTACACAGAAATTCTAAAAAGTACTCTGTAGAGAGACAGCCACAACTTCAGTTGAGTTAATATTCAGTGAAAAACACAAATAAATAAATTACATACAGTAGATCCGTGGTGGTGGTGCTGCGGTAGCGTTGTCGCCTCACAGTAAGACGCTGTCCAGTTCGATTCTCAGCTAGAGCGTCTTCTGCGTGGAGACATGCATGAATGGGCGTACCTTCGTTGAAGGTTGTGTGTCAGGGCTGGCAACTCGGCACGTAAAAATCAACTGACAATCATTAGCGGACCGGAGTTCCGCTGTGGCGACCCCTAACCGGGAAAAGCCGAAAGACACAACAACAACAACAACAACAACAACTATATGCAAAAGAGCAGATCAAATTGTACTTAAATTCACATATACGTCCAGCTGATTTCAGGTAGATGTTAGCCGGCTAAAGCTCTGATATTAAGCAGAGATAACTCAAAATGTACCACTTTTATAAGGCAAAACAGAATGTCAGTGATGAGCTGAAATTACCCCCCACTGCTATCAATGGCTACACAGAAATTCTAAATTCTAATTCTTAGACCAAGAAATCTGGACAAACCATCAAAAGTGGTGGACAAAGGCACAAAAATAGGGACTTTTTTAAATATTGCTCTTACAAATAGAAAATTGATAGAATAACAGGTTTTGCATTAGAATGATTTTTTGAAGGGTATGAAGTCTGAAACTCAAATGTCCGTCATTATTTTCTGACCCTCAATAATTTGTCAAATATTTGCCAGAAAAATCACAATTTTATGAGAAACAGACCAAATATTTGATGCAAAAATCCGGACATTCTACAAAAATCTGTACAGTTGAGGGCATAGCTCTCAACCTTCCATCTCCAAAATGAAAAACACTGACCCTCATAATGTGGAACAAATGGTCAAAATGTGGAACACATACTAATCGCTTACTAACAATTTCAGCTAGAAGGGTCACAGGATGGTTAAAATGTGCTGGTTTTACTTATAAAGAAGATCTTTTAGTGAATTAATATGATTTATTTCTATTTACCATAGATTTCACTTAAAAAATTCCTAACACTGAATGTGTTACAGACCCTTTCAATGAGGAACTTCGAGGACCATGAACTTTTTAAGACCCCAAATGAGGTACGTTCCTCGTAATGAGGTACACTTGAAGTGTATGGTTGAGAGGTATTGGTTATCTAGGAAATCAGTAAAGGCTACAGACCACTAAAGTTTACTAAACAATGGCAGACATTTGAGTTCCACACTTCATATCCTTTAGAAAATGCATCATCGTCTTCTTTCGACTGTTCCTGTTAAGGGTTGCCACAGCGGATCATCTGTTTCCATTTCTTCCTGTCCTCTGCATCTTGCTCTGTCACACCAACCACCTGCAAGTCCTCTCTCACCACATCCATAAACCTCATCTTAGGCCTTCCTCTTTTCCTGTTACCTGCTAGCTTCATCCTTAGCATCTTTTTCCCAATATACTCAGCATCCCTCCTCAGCACATGTCCAAACCAACGTAATCTTGCCTCTCTGGTTTTGTCTCCAAACCTTCCAACCTGGGCTGACCCTCTAATATACTTATTCCTAATCCTGTCCACCCTCGTCATACCCAGTGCAAATCTTAACATCTTTAACTCTGCCACATCCAGCTCAGACTCCTGCCTTTTTGTCAGTGCCACTGTCTCCAACGCATATAACATAGCTGATCTCACTACCTTCTTGTAGACCTTCCCTTTCACTCTTACTGGTACTCGTCTGTCACAAATCACTCCTGACACTCTTCTCCACCCACTCCATCCTGCCTGTACTCTCTTCTTCACCTCTCTTCCACACTCACCATTACTCTGAACTATTGATCCCAACTATTTAAACTCATCCACCTTCGCCACCTCTACTCCTTGCATCCTCACCATTCCTCTATCCTCCCTCTCATTCACACACATATATTCTGTCTTAGTCCTGCTGACCTTCATTCCTCTTCTCTCTAGAGCATATCTCCATCTCTCCAGGGTCGTTCACCTGTTCCCTACTCTCACTACAGATCACAATGTCATCTGCAAACATCTCCTGACTTCCTCATACAATACCACAACTCCTCTCTAGGCACCCTGTCATATGCTTTCTCTAAGTCTACAAAAACACAATGCAACTCCTTCTGATATTCTCTGTACTTCTCCATCAACACTCTCAGAGCAAACATTGCATCTGTAGTGCTCTTTCCCGGCATGAAACCATACTGCTGATCACTAATCATTACGTCCCTTCTTAACCTAGCTTCCACTACTCTTTCCCATAACTTCATGCTGTGACTGATCAATTTAATCCCTCTGTAGTTACTACAGCTCTGCACATCACCCTTATTCTTAAAAATTGGTACCAAAACACTCCTTCTCCATTCTTTAGGCATCCTCTCACTTTCCAAGATTTCATTAAACAATCTGGTTAAAAACTCCACTGCCATTTCACCTAAACACCTCCATGCTTCCACAGGTATGTCATCTGGACCAACAGCATTTCTATTCTTCATCCTCTTCATAGCTGTCTTTACTTCCTCCTTGCTAATCCATTGTACTTCATGATTCACTATCCCTACATCATCCAACCTTCTCTCCCTCTCATTATCTTCATTCATCAACCCCTCAAAGTACTCTTTCCATCTCCTCAACACACTATCCTCACTTATGAGTATGTTTCCCTCATTATCCTTTATCACCTTTACCTGCTGCACATCTTTCCTAGCTCAGACCCTCTGTCTAGCCAATCGGTACAGGTCTTTTTCTCCCTCCTTAGTGCCCAACCTTTCATACAACTCTTCATATGCCTTAACCTTAGCCTTTGCCACCTCTCTCTTTGCCATGCACCTCATCTCCTTATACTCCTGTCTACTTTCTTCATCTCTCTGACAATCCCACTTCTTCTTTGCCAACTTCTTTCTCTGTATACTCTCCTGTACTTTCTCATTCCACCACCATGTCTCCTTGTCATCCTTCGTCTGTCCAGATGTCACACCAAGCACCTTTCTAGCCGTCTCCCTTACTAGCTCTGCTGTAGTTACCCAGCTATTTGGTAACTCTTCACTGCCACCCAGTGCCAGTCTTAACTCATCCCTGAGCTCCACCTCACAATTACCCTTTTTCAATTTCCACCATTTGATCCTTGGTGCTGCCCTCACACTTCTCCTCCTCTTCTTGCTCACCAACGTCATCCTACAAACCACCACCCTATGCTGCCTAACTACACTTTCCCCGGTCACCACTTTACACTCTCCAATCTCCTTCAAACTGGCCCTCCTACATAAGATATAATCCACCTGTGTGCATCTTCCTCTACTCTTGTATGACACCCTATGCTCCTCCCTCTTGTTAAAATACGTATTCACCACAGCCATGTCCATCCTTTTCGCAAAATCTACTACCATCTGACCTTCTGCATTCCTTTGCTTAACACCATACCTACCCATCACTTCCTCATCCCCTCTGTTCCCTTCACCAACATGCCTATTGAAATCTGCTCCAATCACCATTCCCTCACTCTTGGGTACAGTCATCACCACTTCATCCAACTCACTCCAAAATTTTTCTTTCTCATCCATCGCACACCCAATGTGTGGAGCATATGCACTAACAACTTTCATCATTACACCATCAGTTTCCATCTTCATAAACATCACTCTATCCGACACTCTTTTCACCTCCAAAACACTCTTAGCATAGTGTTCCTTCAGGATAACTCCTACGCCATTTCTCCTCCCCTCCACACCATGATAAAACAATTTGAACCCACCTCTGATACACCTAGCCTTACTCCCTTTCCATCTGGTCTCTTGCACACACAATATATCAACCTTCCTTCTGTCCATCATATCGACTATGTCTCTCCCTATACCAGTCATACTGTTAACATTCAAAGTTCCGACCCTCACTACCATAGTCCTAACCTTTCTTCTCTCTTCCTGCCTTTGGCCATGCCTTCCGCCTCTTCTCCTCCTTCAGCCAACAGTAGCCCAATTTCCACCAGCACCCTGTTGGCTAACAATCCTGGTGGCGGTCGTTGTTAACCCATGCCTCGACCGATCCGGTATGGAAATATTTACTGGTGTCCGCATGAAGTATAAATGCATGCTAATGCAAAACCTGTTATTCTAGCAACTTTTTAAATTTCTAAGAGCAATATTTAAAATCTGCCAATTATTTTGGGCTTTAGTCCCCCGTTATTTTGGCTTTGTCCAGAATTCTTGCACAAAGACATTGAGAGGAATTGGGTTTTTTTTATTCATTTTTTGTAAACACTTAAGTACTCTAAAACAAATCATTGGACAACTGATTTTTCACAGTGGGCTTTCTTTGTACTTGGTTATACCAATTACCATAGCCGTTGTACTCAGGGGTGCAGCTAGTGTACTCAAATGAGTGCATTTTTTCTGAACGTCTTTCTGTAAGCTTTATAGCTGTAACAGCACAGAATATTTACAACTGTCTAAACTGGTGTCTATTGCATAGAGCTATACAAATCATGCTCACATGACAGGTATGCAACTTTTAGTCGTTTCATGCATATAAGTGGCAACAGCTAAAAATAGAATCCCCCTTTCCGAAATGCAAAGGGCAACATTTTAAGAGTTGAGGACATTTTTAAATGATAGTTGGGAACAACAAAATGAGTTTGAGTACAAAACATGAATTTTTGGCTACACTTGATTCCTAGACTATCTCTTAAACCTCGACAGAGGTGCCGGTGCCATCACCAGCCCTGTTGGCACTGTTTAGGTGGACCCTTATACAATGGACATGTATGTTTCACAACATTCATTAAATTGCTTTAAATTTAATTACGTTACCCAAACTTCAAAAACCTCTTCTGCCCACAACCCTCCAGCAGTGGGCGCTCCCCCCTCCCATATTCGCCCAGTCGCCCTCCCCATGCCGAGCAGTACAAAGGTATTGTCGGGAGTGACGTCATCGTGTAACCCACAGACAATGCACCTAGAATTCGGTTCAGCTGCTCACGCCCTCGGCACAGCCTCTCGCTCTCCGATTAACGCGCACAACTGTCAATCACGTGGGCTCGCGGCTCTGCTTACAGGTTTGGTCCAAGGTTGTGGCAGCGCTGCTATCCGGCTGGTGCAAGGAGCAATTGTTTTACTTTGTGGATTACTTTTTAAGGCTGCATTTTAGAAGATTTAACGCTTTGGATATATCGGTGTTACCCCTTTGATTGTTTCCTTCATGGCTACTTCTTTTTATACAATTGTGTTAAGCTGCTTTTTAAAACGTTTCTTGAAAAAGTACAATTTCAACTTGTATTATGACCTTTTGGTGTTAAAAAGTTAATTCTGCAAAAAGGAGATTTCGCTATCTTGTCTTCAATGAGCAGGGATTAACTGTTTGGATCTATTTGGAATTAACGAGCTAAAGGAAGTCTGAACTTTTGGTTTCTTTGCTGGGGTGGTGGAGAGGATCACAGACCTTCAGCACGTTTTCTGACCCTGTGGATCTCTCATCAGGGCGATTTGAAGGGTCGGGGTTGCAGAGGGGCTAGCCCACCCGGTTGAAGGTAGATATGAGGTGGCTGAGACATGCGGGGGCTGCTACTGTAGCCTAAACATGTGTAGCGGCTGATGTTCGTTGTTCACCCGCTTCTAACAACTGTTTTGGGAGCTGAAAAGATGGTCTCCGGGGCTTTGTTTTGGGAGTAAACTAAAGAACTACAACTTGGTTCTGCATATTGTTTGTACAACTCGTGGGTTACGAAAATGGATGTAACAATTTCGGAATTAATTAAGCGTTTTGTACAGAGCCCCTTGGTGACCTGGGTAAGTTTGCCAGTGGTACCTGCTGTAGGTATTCTGCTCTTCCTTGTATTAGCAATACTATTCAATACAGTTTAGAAAAGTGCAGACTTTTTAATGCATGTTGCCTTGAACTCTGTTGTTTTTCATTGCCCCACTCTAACCTCAGCAGTTTTGATGGGATTAGAGGTGCTTGACTTGTTCATGATAAAAGTTGTAGTTCCAATTCTTGTTAAGTGAAGTTTCGGGTGATCATGATCTGTAACTGTGGACACAATAGCTGATTGCTGAGAAAGTGCCTCCAGGCGCACCATGGCAGTAATTGTGTGGTAACGATCGCAAACATGAGTATAGCAACCGCAAGGGATTTCTACTGCTTGTTCCTTGCAAGTTCCATTCTTAGAAGTAAGTCGGTGTGCACTCCAAGAAGTCGGAGCTCTAGTTGAGAAGTAATTCCTGATTCTAACTTAATGAAACACCTGACATTGTTTTGTTTCGTTTGTGTACGTCTTTGAATTAAAGCCTTCCAGTTGCTGATCACGTCTTGGCACCAGCTGCACTAGTCAGTTTCTATTTTCAGACAAGGTGCATCTGACAAGACTAATGCAAATAAGGGCTCAGGCTGTAACGGCTCATCAAAATGCAAACGGCAGTTGGAGCTCCCAGTGCAGATTTATTGTTGTATCTAGTCATTTCCGTTTACACTGTGCCTCATTGTTTCATTGAAGCAAACTCCGAAAAAGCTGCTGAACTTTTTAGAGTGTTTGTCAGAGAGTTGTATCTGTATCTGTATACATGTTTTAATGTTTTTTTTTTAAGAAATAGGCGGTACAGAACTTGTTGTGGGTCAGCTGTGAACTGATCCTTTAAGTGGTAGGTAGTAATTTACACCAGTTTCCTTGATACATAGATTTGCATCACTTGCCATCACAGAGCCTGAGCCCTAGGTAACTGGTATTTCTCTGTGTTATATTTGGCAACCTTTTTAAACATAATTATATACTCCATTAAGTGGATACAGATTCTAAACGGATGTCATTAACGCTTGAAACTGTGCCACAGATAATTTGCTCACCTTACTCCTTTGTTGTTGTGTTTCTCCTTCATTTGAAATGCATCTAGATATGTAGAACCAAAGGACTTCAGTCAGTCAAAAAAAAGAAAGAAAATAAAATGTTAAGTGTACATTTCCTATTAAAGGAAAATGACTCGCCCATTGTGAAGAGTAAAACAAGATCTGCACACAAATATGCCTGCTGTTTTGAATCTTATAATCGCATACTTTAGCAAATATATGTAGTATATGTACCATCATTTAATGTAGACCGTGTGCTGCAATAAACCTCATTACTATTGAAACCATTTTAAATGAGATGTGACTGAAATGTCTCTTCACTTAAGAACATTTTACAGTCTAAGTTAGTAAGTATTGATTGTCACACTGCAATAGCAGTAAACCCTGCATACATTTTAAGTTTACCACAGCTAATAAATATATTATTCCCAGTGTTACAAAATAACAATATTCTTTGATGTATAAATATTCTTTGATGTATACAGCGTGGTTGTAGGAAAGAATTAGTCACACATTTGGTATCTTATCTAAAACAGGTGGGGTAATCATAGCAAATGTCCAGCAGTCTCAAAACTGCTCAATAACTACACCCTAATCAAATTCTCAGTACTTAATAAAGTGATCAGTGTGGTACTCACTTTACTCCTGTCACATAGACAAACTATGGACCTCACTCCCCCCAATTAAGAGTCCCACTGCTTACAGAAATTAAAAATCTGTTTCTCTTGCTCTTGGATATATTTTTGTAAAACTCAAACAGGACCACTGAATTACATCTCTAACCCCATTAAACCTACTCTCAGCCTGTACAATTTTTCTCCAAGCTCTAGTCTAGGTGTACCCCATAGAATAATCTTAACATTACTAAACTTGTCAGATATATTTGGGATCCATGGCTAGACTTAAAAGGTCCCTTATGTTGTTAGCTTAGTATACACCTGTGAACCTAAACCCTAGCTTCTAATTCATCTATTCGTACTCTCGCCTCTGGTAATTCCCTACTTTCTCAGTGGGTGTCAAATGCCTGTTATAATGCACCATATGTGCTGTATTGGCTTTTATTATATTATGTTTAAATATATTGTTAGTTATATTCTCTTTTGTTAAAAGTTGATATACTGATTTATACTTGCATTTTATTGATCTAATCTCTTATTACTTTAAGTGGTCTTAATATTGTGTGCCTTTCTCCCCAGCACTCCACTGAAAAGGGGCTGTTAACTTAGCCAGACTGTCCTAGTCTTCAAAATTAAATAAATATGATAAGTAAATTGTTAAATATTCTAGAGTAAGTGTAGTGCCAGTACATTTCTTGTATCATGAAGGCTTTTATCCTTTTGAACTTTTGGTTTGTAACCTGTTATGTCTTGCCTCTTCTGTGTACCTCTTTCTATATTTGTTGTAAATTCCTGGATTAATGTATCTTACTGTTTGTGTCTGTCTGCTGAATGAAGGTCACCCAATTCTGTTTATTCCTTTATTGACAGCTTAGTGGATTGATTTTTTTCTTTCTATCTTGACAGCACAGCTGTTTTAGTGCTTGGTATACATAATTCAATCCCATCCTACTAGTCCCCAGGTTCCTGTGAGGTTTCATTGTTGATGTGTTCTCACTAGTGCCATTTCATCAGTTATCTTGTGTGGCTGACATATTTTGATTGACAGGTACAGTGTCTCTTTCTTTTTGGTGAATTTAGTGTACCATCCTAATGTGAAGAGGTTGAGGAAATCTGTAGTCATAGTGCAATTTAATTCGTTGTCACCTAGCAGCAGTGGAATGTTATATTGCTAGCAACTTCCTGACCTCAAATTACTGAGCATTTCTTGAAAAGCAAGTTTTTAAAAAAAAAATAAATCTGGAAAATATCCTTTGAACTGTGAGAAGGTATGAGCAGCAGTGTTATTCAGTAAAAACAGTTTTTTCAATGATAAAACTTTTTGAATTCTGTAAAGAAAGTGGTACAGAAAGCTAAAAGAAACCACTTCAGTAATATATAAATAATTAATCAATGGAATCCTCAACAATTCTGGAACACAATTAACAGTGCTTTCACCATATATTATATACCAATGCATTACCGATCAAAACTGACTATAATATTGCTTGTCAGATGGACCACTAGTTCATAGACTCTTATCTTTGGTAGTACGTTAGCATGACCGTGTCGATTCATATCTTTACTCACACTCATTAAGCTGTATCTTAGCACTGCACAATGTACTCATTCACAACATAAAAAAAAACTACAAAAATTAAGCCAACCTCCCTTGCACCAAATAACATTAGCAGGGGATAATTAAAGAAAGTCCCTAGTACTGTTGCATTTTCCATAGCAATCCTAATCTCAATAGTTAAATGAAAAAGACATTCCTGCCATTTGAAAACAAGCCCACATTTAAATTGCTACACAAATCAGAAATATCTACTCTTATGACAGCTTGAACATCATTTCGTAATAAATCTTGTTACTCCAATGCAGCATGGTTTCTGCCCAGGCTGTAGTACAGACGCAACATTACTGACCTTCCAAGACAAAATAAACAATCTGTGCAACCAGGGCTATCAAGTAGCATTAATTATTTCTTGACTTGTCAAAAGCCTTTGATACCTTATTTCTACAGATTATCTGCCTTAGACATTCACTTCTCTGTTTTCTGGATTTGCACGTATACAAAAGCATCCCTAATTGACAAGAGGAAGGACCTGTTGTCCAAAAGCAAGAAGGATATCACCCTGCAGAGGAAGAGTCCCTCCTAAGCCTAAACAAGAAAAATCAGAAATCTTGTGAAGTCTTCTAAAGCAAATTATGAAACTAAAATTGCATCCCTAGCTGAGGATAATCGTAAGGCATACTTTACTACTTCTGAAGTCTAAAAAAGTAAGTCACATTGCTACAGCATGGACCAAATCCATTTTATTGTTATAAAAGTCCACAACAAACACGAAAAACTCCACAGCAAACATGAAAAACTCCACAGCATGTACTGCACACACAGATTGAGCACTTTCTTCCGTTCAACCAGAGACTTCATCAGAATCTGGTGTCTACAATTACCCATTCCCCTTAAATAACCAACAGTTAAAGGCAACACCTCATGAACTGATACATCTTTATCCCTCCCCAGTAAATATACCCATCACTCTTGACAAGGAATAAACACATACACAACTTTTTCCTAATATCTGTTAAATCTATAAAAATACTTTTGATAAATACTAAAACAACATATAAAAATATATATAATAAAAATGTGCAAAAATGTAAAACATGGCTATAGCAAACAGGCAGCTTTCCTATTTAAAATAGGCTTAATTGAAATCATTTCATTATGTCCTGGACTTTGGCTTGCCTGTAATTTGATCTGCCATCTGACCTCTTTTTCCTCTAGCTTTTAAGATCTCCCCTTCTGGGGTTTGCTAAAACCCTCTCCAGGATGGCAAACTTAAAACTGATAAAGGTGGAACAACTAGTAGAGTGTTTAAACAGGGCATTATTATTATTGCTGGTGGAAATATGGTACGTGTGTTCATATATCCTGTACCTTAATCTTCTTTCAGTTTTACCAACATAAAAACTGGGACAGGATGAACACATGGCCGAGTATATCACACCCTTACTCTGGCAATTACCATAACCAAACTTTGTCTTGGTTTTCAACATGTTTCCAAGTGTTACATTATCTTCAGTATAAATATATTTACATTGGGAGCAGTTTCCACATCTTTTTGTACCATATTTGTCTGTCCTTTTTGGGACCTTTTCAAACTTTTTCTTAAGGTTTGCCCCAGTCTTAAAAACAAAAATTAGGTCCAGCACCCACTACTGACCACAACTTTGAATTGTTCCTTAAAATAGCCCAATTATTTTCAACAATCTTTTTCACCTCATTTGCCTTGGTGCAAAAAGGGACCCCTTTGGCTCTCTCAAATTCTTTGTCCACATCTCCTTCTACTTGTACATCATTTCTGACACCTTCAGGTCTGCCCAACAGGGGTTTATATTTCTACCCCCACTCATTCCTAACATGATCAAGGGTTTCTTGAATAATCTAATTGGGATACCCCCTTTCCTTAAATAATTTAACTACTTTTTGTAATTCACTTTCTATTCAAAAGTGAATTTTTTGGGTACATGAATTTATATGTTAGGTTTCTGGACGATATTTTTATTTTATGGAAGGGACCGGAGGACAAGATTATGGAATTTGTCGAATATTTGAATGGTACCACAGAATTTTTAAAATGTACTTTTGGATACAATGAGAGGGGTATCAATTATTTGGATACTTACATTCTAAAGGAAAATAATGGCTTTAGATGTAAGGTTTTAGGAAGTCTACCTTTAGTAATTCATACTCCAGTAACCATCCAACGCATCAAAAAAGAGTATTATTAAGGGACAACTCATTCAGGTGGCCCGAATGACATCCCATTTTGAAGATATAGAAAGTGAATTACAAAAAGTAGTTCAATTATGTAAGGAAAGGGGGTATCCCAATAAGGTTATTCAAGAAACCCTTGATCATGTTAGGAATGAGTGGGGGTAGAAATATAAACCCCTGTTGGGCAGACCTGAAGGTGTCAGAAATTATGTACAAGTAGAAGGAGATGTGAACAAAGAATTTGAGAGAGCTACGTGGTTCCCTTTTTGCACCAAGGCAAAGGAGGTGAAAAATAAATAACTGGGCTATTTTAAGGAACAATTCAAAGTTGTGGTCATTAGTGGGTGTTAGACCTAATTTTTGTTTTTAAGACCGGGGTAAAATGTCCCAAAAAGGACAGACAAATATGGTACAAAAAGATGTGGGAACTGCTCCCAGTGTAAATTATATTTATACTGAAGATAATGTAACACTTGGAAACATGTTGAAAACCAAGACAAAGTTTGATTATGGTAATTGCCAGAGTAAGGGTGTGATATACTTGGCCATGTGTTCATCCTGTCCCAGTTTTTATGTTGGTAAAACTGAAAGAAGATTAAGGGACAGGATATATGAACACACGTACCAGATTTCCACCAGCAATAATAACAATGCCCTGTTTAAACACACTACTAGTTGTTCCACCTTTATCGGTTTTACGTTTGCCATCCTGGAGAGGGTTTTAGCCAACCCCAGAGGGGGAGATTTTAAAAATTACATAAAGGGAAAAAGAGGTCAGATGGCAGATCAAATTACAGGGAAGCCAAAGTACAGGTCTTCATGAAATGAATTCAATTAAGCCTATTTTAAATAGGAAAGCTGCCTGTTTGCTATAGCCATGTTTTACATTTTTGCACATTATTATTATATATATTTTTATATGTTTTATTATTAAAAGTATTTTTATATGTTGTTTTAGTGTTTATCAGAAGTATTTTTATAGATTGATTTTAACAGATATTAGGAAAAAGGAAAAAGTTGTGTATGTGTTTATTCCTTGTCAAGAGTGATGGGTATATTTATTGGGGGAGGGACAAAGATGTATCCGTTCATGAGGTGTTGCTTTTAATTGTTGGTTATTTAAGGGGAATGGGTAATTGTGGACACTAGATTCTGATGAAGTCCCTGGTTGAAGGGAAGAAAGCACTCAATGTGTGTGTGCAGTACATGCTGTGGAGTTTTTCGTGTTTGCTGTGGAGTTTTTCGTGTTTGTTGTGGACTTTGTGCAACAATAAAGTGGATTTGGTCCGTGCTGTAGCAGTGTGACTTACTTTTATGTATTTGTTGTTCCTGACACTGCTTTGGATTCTGTGTCTTTGCTACTTCTGAAGTCTAAAAGGGAATGCCCAGCTATGTGCTGAACTGGTTGTAGATGGGATCACTCATAATACACTGGAAGATATTGCCAACCTGCTAGCTAATAGATTCAGAGCAAACTTCACCCTTCCCCCATCCCCACCTACCATATCCCAAAGCATACCTGACACGAGCACATGCCTAGTATCTCTAGTGAACAGGTCATCTCTGCATTCACCAAGGCCAAAAACACAACCTCAGTGGGAGCATAATACAAAAACCTCATCCAAAACATGAAAATACAACACTATATTAGTATAAAAAAGGGGAATTAAACACAACATTTTTCCAAGTTTAGTAAAACCAGGTTTGCAAAGAGAGAGGCACAGGCCACTCGCACAGCAACCCCCCATTTGCTTATAATATTCCCTTCAAAGTAGACATAGTTATTGTCCAAAAGATGTTCCAAACACTCCATAACCATTTTAAGTTCATTTGTAGTCAAAATTGAATGGTTTTACTACACTGGAAAAAGTGTTGTGTGGCACTGCTGTTGAATTGGATGAATTTATTCAGTATATAAATCCCACTACCGAATTTCTAAGGTTTAGCATTACATTACAAGAAGTACATTACTTGGATATTAAGTTGACCAAGATGCTAGGAGGCAACAAGTGAAAAATAGTCCTTGAAGAGGAAAGCAAATTTTACCAATTCATGTCTATTTTTTAATAGCAACCATCCCCTTCATCGGGAAAAGGAATAGTAAAGAGTCGTATGGTACGGGTTGCCTGTATGACATCTGATTAGAGTAATTTGGTAAAGGATCTAGAATGTGTGGCTAAGCTGTTTTTAGAAAGAGTATACCCCAAACAATTAGTCACTAACCTGAAAAAAGAAATACAAAACAAGAAGGGTGCAGTGCCAAGTTTACTCCCGTTCTAGGTACAAAATGGAGGGGTGAAAACTCTATCAACTTAAAATATGATGTGTCTTATGAATGAAACATAATCAAATTACATGAGATCCTTCACTTTGAGATACAACCATGATCCTCTGGTAATACAGAAAATTATTCAAAAATATTGGGGAATTTTTTTCAAGGTTGCCCAATAGTCTGGCGATTTTTTTTACAAATCTCTCCTAGATAGTTATAAAAGGAGACACAACATTAAAAACCTTGTGGAAAACGGAGTTGATAGATAAAGACTAGGACTTGGATATGATAAAGCAGGTATGTGCCATCAGTGTAACTGTATGGCAACCTCGCTGATATTAAGCTCCCTACTACTGACATACCGATTTTACCTTTAATAAATACTTTAATTTGTCTTAAGTGTGGTTTACCTTGCCTATTGTAAGGCGTGTTTCTCATTTTAAGTTGGGAAAAAATAGCGAGCCCAAAAAGTAAGGGCTTACCAGCGCTACTATGAGATAACTAAACAAGTGGAAACAAATGCACTATATCAAAATTTAAAAACGTGCAAGAAAGGTGCATTCCTGTTTGGGGTAGTAGAACAAGTAGAACCAAACCCTAGAGGTGGACAGTGGGAGACTTTACTCGAATATCAGGAATTAGTATGGTAATTGCACCTTAATGTGAGTCTATCCCCCCAGGACTTAATGGACAGTTGTCGCTATGTCCAGTGTTGAAAATGCGTGCAACTAAGCTATAACAACAACTTTTTTGCACAGGAGTGTTTCTGTATTATAGTAAAAACAATACTTTGATTCATAAGTTGATGAGAGGAATATTGTCAATAAAACTAATGATGCATGTTGTGTATTTTGTCAAAAGTTTTTAAAATGTAACAAGATTTGTTTTAGAAAACCATATATAAGCATTAATTTTACCTGGAGTGAATTGTTACTTTAACAAGTTGATGAGTATGAGAAAATTAGTTTTATTGAGATGGACATTTATTTAGGAGGTGATGTAATCAAATGTACTAGCATTTCCTGTCAGTGAGATTTAAAAATTAACTGTTTAGTGTATTGAATCATTCTGATGAAATCTTTAATGAAGACGAAAGTGCTGAATAAATTCTGTGTTTTGTAAAATTAACACATTTGTGTTGGTTTGGAATCCTTCTGTAAACCATTTCCAATCGCCAACCCTGCCCTAATGGAAATGCTCACATCTGCAAGTGAAATGGCACAAGAGTCACTCACGCTAGGGATCTCAGCATAGCTTTTGACATTAGCAGAACATGCTAGAAAGGCAGGTATATCTCCCTGAGACTGCTGCTTATCTGGAATGGACTTCCTATTCATGTAAAACAGAGCTCCTTACTAACCCTATTCAAATGCAACCTAGATAACTGAATGGGAGACTGCAAGTCGCACACAATCCTAACTCTCTTTAAATTTGAATAAATCAGTATTAAACATTTCAGTCATACTCCTTATCAACAGTAGCATTAGAACATGGTCACTAGCATATCAGCAAGTCATACTTTTCATCAAGTTGCGCAAAACTATTGGGTGCCATTACTGATATCTTAAGTCTGGCCACTATATGTTTACTATGTTGTGCCCAAACAACACAAGAAATGTATTTATTTGTAGTTGATTTACCAGGATGGTCCATTGGGCCAAGAAGAGCCCGTTTTCAATGGAGTCCTGGGGAGGAAAGCTCTATAAAACTATATTCATAATCAAAGTATTAGGTTACATAGTAATAAGAAGTACAAATAAGAATATAGCATTCAAAGATACAGTTCATGACACTGAACAAGTAAAAGCTGTAAAAGATAAGTAATTATTTGCAGATATATTTGTTTATGCTATACAAATAACATCAGGACACTGAAACACATGGGATGTCTGAGGGTGATAGTAGGGATGAGAGGTATGGGAGAAATGAAGAGAGAGGAAATTGTGTGGGGTGGGAGCAGATGCATTCCCAAAGAAATGTTAAATGTGAGTGAAGTGAGATTTTGAAGACCGAGTGGCTAGTGATAATATTAGGTATACAATAGAGAGCTAAACCTTACCTAACTGAATATGGCTGTTACAGGTAGGTCTTTACTGCTTCCTGTGCTGTTATGTAGTTTGACAGCATGGGTAAATGTACAAAAAGCTCCTCTAAATAAACTGGAGGGAGCTCACATAAAAGTGCAAAATTCATAGCAAATCTAAATAAACACATCATGGCAAGGCCTTGAATAAATTAAAATGACAAACTGTACAACAACAGAGTAACTTTTACCCCAATCAGAAATATTAATGGTATCATTCAGGAACCGCGCAGATGCCCAGCTCTTCGGGCACTTGTTCAACTGTGTCATTCAACCAGGTCGTCGTGATCACAAGAGAAATGTCTGTTCTGTAGAAGGTAAGTCTTTAACCATGTAAGGGATTTAGTCTACATATCCAGCCTATGAAACTGTATCTCTATTAAAATTAGAGCTAAAACACACACTCATTCACACAAAACTGAAAGGGCCATTTGTTTAATAATAATTGTCCCACCTTGATCATGCTAAGCATATGCTCGGTGACTCATATTATGCCATGTATATATATGTAGATGACCTTTGCATTAAATCCTTCACTCGTTACAGCAGGTACAACTGCACTTTTACATGCTGGTACACACACACACCTATTGCCCCCTCTCTTTCAGTTCATCCCTTTCATCCTTCCACTACCATATCTAACTTTTCAACCTCTACTAACCTAACAAATTTTCTGCTACTGCTCATACATGTTCTACTGCCAGAAGTCTTGGCAACAAGACCTACTTATTTCCATATTTGTAGTAAGTTTTACATACCAGTAAAATCTTATTATAATGTCCATTTATAGTTGCCAGATTTGTTGTCAATAGCCCGCGGTGGTGCAGCAGTTAGCATTGTCGCCTCACAGCAAGAGGTTCTCTGGTTTGATTCTCGGCTGGAGTGCCTTCTGTGTGGAATCTGCATGTCCTCCCCATGGTCAGTTGCCATTTAAAGACATGCAGGTAGGTGCGTGCATGAATGGGTGTTCCTTCTTTGAAGGTTGGGTGTTGGGCTGGCAACTCAGCACCGTAAAAATCCACTGCCAATCATTAGCGGACCGGAGTTTCTCTATGGCAACCCCTAACCGGGAAAAGCTGAAAGACATTAGTTTTACTTATCGGATTTACTGTCGACATATGCACAGTATTAGCAGACGTTATCTTGTATTCTTTTCAGTGCTTCAGTTTACAATGTATTATATTATCTTTGTTACTATTTCAGTTAATGGAGCTTTTCTCTTGAGGCCACTGCTGAAAAGGGACTTAACAGGCCAGTCAGCAAATTAAAAAAATTTATAAGAGTATAATGCAAAACCCCATGTTTATATTTTCACTAGACTGTCACAAACAACTTTTCATATTTTGGAAACCACAACCTAGACCAACAACATCAGTGACCTATTTGTTAGCCAGACTTAAACTTTCATATTATGACAGTCTGTTCTTTTCTGGTGCTTGAGTTTTGAGACAGTTTCCGAAATATGAAAAAATATATTTCTATATGCATAGCTAATGTAAACAAAAATGTGTATCCCTCAATAACACAGTGCAAATGCCAATGACACTTCTTTTCAGCATCATCGAAGGTTTCAGCTGACATTATACAATTGTTTGTAAGTTAAATGGATTTGAAAATACAGAAATAATTTGTTTTCACAAAGGCTAACAAAACAGCTTATATCTCTAGTATAGTGCATTCTACAGGGACAGTGATAGTGTGGTTTTTCTCTTTCCCACCATGATAGGTCACACGTCCCTTAATAACAAGGTGCTCACTCAGCAAAATATTAATGTAAATTTAAAAAATATGCACAGTTAGTCAAACTCAGTAGTTAATACCTGTATTACATTTCACCCAAGGCAATTGCTCTGTCAGTTTCGTTCCTCATAATCCACCTTTTCACTTGTTGCCTGTCATTATCCAGTGAATCACTTGAGTATGACCGCCCAAAGCATTGTCAGGATGTGATGAGGTACTATGGCTGTTGATTGGGAATACACCAGAAGGCACTGCAGGAGTGATTGAGTTAAGAATGATTGAATTAAGCTCTGATCACGTAGCCCATGACCCTGACCCTGAGTAGCATCCTGCCCGCACCAAGAATGATGCCACAGTTTAAAGAAAAAAATGATCAATTTCAACAATTGGCTAAGTTTCTGGTGTCATTCAAAGGGGATTCAGAATCTGTCTGCCTGGGATGACATGCTCGACAAGCCACGTTGCTTTGCAAGAGATGGCTTGCACCTGTCACCCTTAGGCCTTAGAATACTGGCCAAGGCTTTTGCCACCCCCCCCCCATAGTCATTTTTTAGGCAAGGCTCAAAAGACAAACCCACCACCGCAAATAGCACCAGTAACCAAAAACTAAGGGTAATGCTACTCAACGCCAGAAGTCTAAACCTCAAAATGCATGCACTCGAGGCACTCCTCAGTATGGAGAACATTGATATCTGTGCAGTAACAGAAACCTGGTTTAAGGCTTCAGAGCACCCCAGCACTACCAAGGCTATAACTCGTACCATACATTTCGGCCACGGAACCCGGACCAAAATGCAAAAGGCAGGGGTGTATCCATATTCATCAAGGATACCCACACCTCCAGGTTAGTGGCGCAGCACAATGCCTCCAAGATCATCCATGTGCAACTAACAACGGGCAAAACTGCAATTCAAATTGTAGCTTGCTACAGATCACCCACCATGACCCAGGACCCCCATTCCACGTTTCTGGAGACACTGGAATATATGAAGGTCCTACCAAATGCCCTAATATTGGGTGATTTGAATTACCCAAACATTAACTGGGAGAACTACTCAAGTACTAACTCCCTTGCCCAATGCTTCCTATAATTTGTAAACTCGAATGCCCTGGATCAACTGGTCAACACCCCCACCAGAGGTGACATATTGGACCTGGTCATCACCAACATGGGCGACCAGTGTTCTACACTGGAGGTCAACCCCTTGCTGGTTAGATCAGACCATAGACTAATCACTCTGGATATCCACATTCCGCCCCCACCCCAATCAAGGAGACCACCGTGAAAAACTTTTCAAAAGAAAACCTCACATTACTTAAGACCGAGGTGGAAAGGTCCTTTAGCATGGGGGCTGTGAACAACTCTGTCCAGGCTGCTGAATCCCTTACAAAGGCACTCTATGAGCACCTGCAAAAATGCATGGTGCTATCCCAAACAAAGCCAAGACTCACTCCTCCAAGAAAAGGAAACCAATCTGGTGGACCCCTGCCATAAACGAGCTATACAATAGAAGGAGGAAACTAGTACAGAAAAGAGTAAAATCCCAAGAAGGAAAGACATCCCTGATCAGTATCAGCAAGAAACTACGTTCCCTCATAAAATCATCCAAGGCTAGCTTTGAAAGACAAATTGCCAAGGACTCCAAAGATAACCACAAAGTGTTCTTTAGCTATGTCAAGAACCTAAGTGGAAACTCTCAGATCTGCTCTGAGTTGGTGCAGAATGGCACAAAACACACTGAACTGACTGATCTTGCCAACATTCTGGCAAACTGATTTAGTGCAAACTTCACCCCCCTCTCACTCCCTAAAGGGCCCATAACTATAACAGAATAATGTAGAGCCCTGGCAATCACTGACACACAGGTTAAAACAGCCCTATCCAAAGCCAAAAACACAGCTTCAATGGGACCGGACAGTGTCTCGGGCTGTGTCTTACACAAACTCCAAAATGAACTAACCCGTCATAAAAAACACTGTTCAAACTGAGCCTCTCTACAGGCTACATACCCATAGAGTGGCGCACAGCAACAGTTATCCCTCTCTACAAAGGTGGAGCCACAACGGACACCGGGAACTATCACCCTATAAGCCTGGCTAACCTGGTCTGCAAGGCTATGGAGCGCATCGTCATGGAACTCATTAACAGAGACATTGGAAACCTCCAAACATTGGACCCTACCCAGTCTGGCTTTAAGGGCAGATCATGCCTCCTAAACCTGGTGGACGTCTTTGAGACAGTTACCAAGGCTTTAGATGAAGGAAAGGAGGTCCACACAGCCTAACTAGACCTCGCAAAGGCTTTCAACACCATTCCCCATGCTGGTATTATAGACAAGCTCACCAGCCTGAACATAACCCCCTACATCACGAAATGGGTTACCAAGGCTTTAGATGAAGGAAAGGAGGTCCACACAGCCTAACTAGACCTCGCAAAGGCTTTCAACACCATTCCCCATGCTGGTATTATAGACAAGCTCACCAGCCTGAACATAACCCCCTACATCACGAAATGGGTTACCAATTGGCTCACGGATAGAACCCACATGGTGAGAGTTACAGGCTCTAGGTCCGACTCTAAACTGGTTACAGGTGGCATCCCCCAGGGCTCAATCCTGGGACCCCTCCTGTTTGGTATATACTTCTCAGAGGTACAGGCAAGCACAGGAGGACTATGGCTGACCAAGTTCGCAGACGACTGCAAACTGGGGGCTATAATTGACTCTCCGGCTGATACAGACATCCTCCAAAAGGATCTCACTGAGACAGATACCTGGTGTCAAAATCATGGCCTCAAGCTAAATGCCAAAAAGTGCATAGTCATCCCCTTTGGAAAAAACAAAGTACCCATGAACTACCACATAGGTGATAGTCCCCTAAATACAGAAAATGTAATAAGGGATCTGGGGACCTAAGTAGATAGTAATTTCTCCTTTGATAATCATATTGCCAGGGTGGTTAGAAAATCCTTCTATGTGGCCCACCTAATCACAAAAGGGTTTGCATCTAGAACAAAAGAGGTTATTGTGCTCCTCTGCTCATCACTCCTCAGACCCATCATAGAGTACATCGCCCCATTTGGGATGTAGCTTACAAGACACCTGCAACAGCTGGAAAGACCACAGAAGTGCCTCACCAAGAGGATTACTGGCCTCAAACAGATGCCCTATGCAGCCCGACTGAAGAAACTTCAGCTGTACTCGATTGCATACCGCTTACTCGGAGGTGATCTCTGCCTGACATTCAAGGCCATGTCCAACCCAGAATTGATGGGACATGCTCCACCTAAAAAAAAACAAATTCCTGAGAGCCACACGCTCTAGAGATCTAAACCTCACCACGATACATAGGAAATGCTGGAGGGATTGATTCCTGTCTCAGAGACTCCCCATGCTTTGGAACAGGATTCCAATATACATTAGGCAGAGCCCCTCACTAACACTCTTCAAGAGAAACCTTGACGAGTGGATGGGAAACAGAAAATTTACCCCGGGGATCACTGCAGTGGCTCTTCTGGACAGAGGCACAGGGAACTAATGGCTCTGCTGGACAGAGGCACAAGGAACTAATCTAAGGGGGGGTGGCGAAAGCCAACACATTCTGACTAGGCTTATAGATGCCCTCAGGCAGATAGCCTAGTACTTACCTATGAACCTAAGAAAGCAGAATATTGTGTTCACTAGGCAAGCACACTAGCGGAAGCAGTATGATTTCTGCTTTGTAAGGTGGGTGCTACAGGAACCATTTTAAGTGCTATTTAGCTTCAACTCTTTTTAATGTATTCATATATTTATGTACAAGTATCTAGTAGGTGAAAGGGGGGTATTAGTAATTCACACTAAAGAAACTAGAGCAGGTGTGTGCTTTGGGTAAAGTGTAGAGATGGTACCTTGGTGGTATGCTGCACTCTTGGGAATTGCTGAAGTGATGAGGGAAAAAAATATCCAAAAGGTTACGTACTGGTAATCTTGTGGCTGGTACAATGGAACATGTGATGTAATCGGCTCATTTTTTTAAAAATTTCGTGTTGTATCTGTACCACTAAGTTAATAATAGTTACTAATTCACACACTTGTCTTGGAATCAAAAGCTCGCCTGAATGATACTTCTTGATAGGGTATTCATATAGCTTTGAACTGGGTGAGTTTGCATGTAGATTGGGGTCTTAAGCCATGAGGTACAAGTTTCATGTCATTGAGTGTACATCTGCTGAGGGAGAAAATAAACTGACCCATTGTAATGGTGATTGGCTTCCATTGAAACTGTTCTTGTTTTGCAGGTGAAAACATTTGGGCCAGTTGGAGAAGGCAACAGTGAAGACAGCCTAGCGATGTACATGGACCTAGTGGATGGGGTGTTCCTGAACAAAATAATGCTACAGATGTAAGTTGAACATCACTATTTAAAGTTAGAGTATGATGGTTGTCTCTAAGAAAGCTCAACAGGTTTGTATGTTCAAGTTATTGTTTGTCCCACCATGATTAATGCTAAAGATATTCTCGATGACTCGATGACTTTCATCTTAAACTCCTCTCTCTTTACTATAAATACAACCATACTTACACACACCTTCCACGAGAGGCTAGTCATTGTTTTTCTGTGTGACTTTCACAAAGTAGCAGTATAAATCTGGATTGAAATGTTTGAGTAATTGAGGCAAAAAAAGCTTGGATGCAGTTTTTGCAGACTTAACTCCAGCTGGTGTGTGTATGCTTTTGTATTGGTATGTGTTTTACCTTTACCACGGTTGTGTTGATGAAGGTTAACTATTTCAAAGTAGGGTTTTCATGTATTTTCTGCTGTTATAAGCATGTCCCCAAGAATTTTTCTCAAATTTTCATAAAATTGCCATTCTTAAGAACTCAAAAAAGACCAATCTTGTATGAGAATGAAACCAGACTACTGTCTTCGGTTCACACGGGTACTTACAGAAATGCTTCCAACAGCCCCCTCAGCTCCTATGTCTTTTTATAATTACATAAGTGGGTGCAGTGAACATATTGCTCATGGGGAGTATGACGTATTGTTGATCAGACATGGACAGTTGTGAAGTTGTGATATTTCATTCATTGTTTGTATGTCAAGCGCCTTCACTGCTGTGGTTCTAGTTGCATCAGCTGATTTAATTATGTGCCTATGAACAAACTGCTAGCCGCTCATCTGCATATTCCCCATTATTCCACATTCATTAAACTGACAAACTGACAATTTGCAGTACATCTATATTTGCATAAGCTTTTATCTACTTTTTTGCTGATATGAGAATGGGGTACTCTTGAAAAGTGTTGTGTCCCCCTCCATTTCGTAAACTTTCTTTATAACTGAATACTTCCGAGCAGTTTACTTGCTTCCTGAGAAAAGCATGAACTGCAGTTTGCTAATTAAGTTGTGTGGTATGTACATCTGGTATTGATTGGTGTTTTAACCAAGGCAGAGCAGAATGCTAAGAAATTTACTGTGTTTATGTGCAGCATTGTTGATGCATGTATTGACACTATTTTTGTGACCGTATTTTTAGCTTCAGTTTTGAGCAACAGAATGTTTATATTTTATTAACATGATCAAAAATATCAACAGCATTCTTTAATTAATTAATTAATTAATTAATTAATTAATTTATTTATTTATTTTGAATTTGTTAGCAGGGTAGAGCATTGATCCCATTGGACCCATTTCAGACTCAGCTTGGGGGAAAAACAATGGATACACAGTATTATATACAGAGTTAATGAAAAATGCAATATACATTTATGTTGTATACAAAGTGAATATCCTGGTTGTCTGGAGGGTATGAAGGCAATAAATAAATGATGTCATATACAGAGTGACTGCATCAGAGGTGGCAAGGTGCGAGTGTCACGGTCAAAAACAGACAGAGCAAGGTATGTAGACATAAGGACGGAAAACGTTAAATTATATGACCAGAGAGATAGCAGTTGCATTTTTCTAGAGTCTTGAAATTTTATTTATGAACAGCAAATGGAGTAAGAGGAATGATCTTTTAAGAAAAGAAGGGAGAAATTTTCAAAGTTTGGGACTAAGGACAGAGAAAGCATGGTCTGTGCAGTGAAGCCTAGTTTGTGGGGTTTGGGGGAGAGGTCACGGGTGGTTATGTTGAACGTTGTATGTTGGTGCATCTCTGAATAGCCTGGAAGCTAGTGGAAGGAAGGTGTCATTCTTGATAACAGAAAGTCAGCTTGTTGTTTTACAGGTAACCAGTCAGCTTTTTCAATGGTTTTGCAGTGGTGGTCATTTCAAAGGGAGAGAGTGCATCTCTGACTAGTCTGGAAGCTAGTGGAAGGAAGGTGTCATTCTTGATAACAGAAAGTCAGCTTGTTGTTTTACAGGTAACCAGTCAGCTTTTTCAATGGTTTTGCAGTGGTGGTCATTTCAAAGGGAGAGAGTGATGAATCTGCAAATGGCATTTGAAATAGATTGAATGGTGGATGTATTTCTTTTAAAAGCTGCAGCAATATGAAGGAGACAGTATTCTAGCTGAATCAGTAAGATATCTTTACCTATGACTTTTCTACAGGGTGTGGACAGAAAAGTGAAGACTCTATTGGCCCCTAATAGGATAGTTGATTTGAGATATATATATATATATATATATATATATATATATATATATATATATATATATATATATATATATTGTGTGTGCGTGTGGAGTCCAGGTGGAGTTGGAAATTTAGGAAAAGGTCCAAGCAAACCCTTAGTTATTTGAATGAAGTGACATTTTAAGATGATAGAGGCTGATTTTAGAGACCTAGTGAGCTTTTGCCTAGTACCAAAAACATTGTTTTTGTTTTAGATGAGTTTATTAGTAATTGTTTATCATTGACCAATTTAAAATACTTAGAGTAGTCAAAATTTTAAAAGCACAGCTCTACTGAGTGATGCTAACAGATTGTGGTGTGTGTGTGTGTGTGTGTGTGTATGGGTTGATAGCAATTTGTCGAAGGTTCACTTTTTTTCGTGAACCTTTGTTCATCAACTCGAAACCACTGAGCATTCAGTTCCGCGAACGTTTACATCTGCAAAAAGATTGAAGTAGGGAAAGAAATCAGTTGACCAACAGCACAAATTTGCCCTTTTCCCCACTGTAGCGCAATCTCGGAGTTGGTATTTTTAGTTAGTAGGGTGTGGGGGCACAGCCCCCAACTTGGGTGGGTTTGACATACTGTGGTGTGTGTGTTGGCCAAGTGCTACCTTTCCTTGGTGAAATATTTTTTCAGTGTGAACTTTGACAGAACTGAATGTTTGGTGGTTTCAGATCGATAACGAAAGGTTCATGGAAGTGAACCTTCGACAAATTGATACAGACCCATATGTGTGTATATATATATAATATATAATATATATATATATATATATATATATATATATATATATAATGTATATATATATATATATATATGGGTCTAGGACACATGCTTGACTGGCATATGTCCGAATCACAAAACATTGAACACATACACAAAAGCGCTTAACATCAAAAAGCGCTTTCGTGTATGTGTAGTTAAAAAAAAAAAAAAAAAAAAAAACTACTTTTCTGCAGGGGAGCTGTGCCCCCACACCCCCTACTTTATTATTCTCACTTCGAGATCGCACTACAGTGGGGAAAAGGGAATTTTCCCTTACCCACACTGTAGTCCGATCTACGAAACAGGCACACATACACGGAAGCGCTTGTCGATGTTAAGCACTTTCGTGTATGTGTATTCAATGTTTTGTGATTCAGACTACACTGCAGCCTATTGTTGGAGCAGTCCAGTGGTGCATTTACACAGACCAGAGAAATTTTGTCCCAGCCACCAGAGCTATGCGATTTTAAACATATATTTAAGCTACAAGCAACTTTGACAGCTAAGGAGAATATTTCAGTGACATGCAAGTAAGTAAAGTAAACAGTTTACTTTTAGAAACAAAAATATATGTATTGTTTCCAGAGAAAACGATGCCAGTCTTCATAAAAATGTAGTTAACGTGGTTTAACTTACAGCAAGACAACCATTAATGGAAAACCTTAGTGAACTTACAGGTACATATAAAAAAACACAGAACCAAAACGAAACCAGGAAAACACAAAAGGCCAACAGCAGCTGTAATAACACCCCAGAAATAGCGTAACACAATTTTATTTTCCGCTTTCGTCCATAGACTTCATCAGAATGAAAAAACACACAAAATTGAACCTTAAATACATCACTAATGACAATCCAATGATAAAAACTAATCATTCAATTAATGAATTATCCATTTAAGAAAACATACACAATAAAAATGAAAAAATATAAAAAATGAAAAAATGAAAAAATATACAACATTTTTTATGTGATGTGCAGACAAACAAAGTCATTACTTTTGTCAACTTTTAACTTTTGATATTTAAGGAAACATTTCACATTTATGGACTCATTCAGTCCAGGTGGGCGATCTGATTTTAATTTAATTTGCCACTGGGTTTCCCTCTGTAATAAAAAGTTCTTGAAATCCCCTTCCCTCATGTCCTTATAACAAACTTCTAAAATAGAAAATAAAAATTTACTAAAATTCTTGCACACCACACTATGCTTAAAAAGAGCATTTTTCTCATCTTTCATTTTAATACAATATAAATGCTCCCTAATACGTGTCCTTAGCTCCCTAGTCGACATACCCACATAAAAAGCGGTACATGACGAGCACAGTGCTATATATATTATACCCGAGCTACGGCAGTTAACATAACTAGGTACTGAAAAAATTCTTTCTGAAGTCATAACAGAAATATAAGGATCTACGAAATATACCTACACATGTTACAGTCATTGCACCGGTGCATTCCCTTCTTTGTTGTATTGGTACTACATTTATAACCCTTACTTTGTGTTAAGATCTTCTTTAAGTTGTTGTCATTTCTTTGAACAAAAAATGGTTTCTCACCCAAAACTCTAAACATGTCAGCATTACCTCTGATGACTCTCCAATTCTTTGTTAAAATATTTTTGATGTGCTTGATATCAGAATTCATACCCAATGTACAAACCATGCTACTAGTCGCCTTATTACAAGGCTTGGCTACCAAAGTATTGATATTATCCATGGTTGCACTCAAAATTGGTGAAAAATCACTGATACGTCTATCAAATACATCAGTAGCTATATGTATTAGATCTTCTCGAGGAAAACCTCTGTCAAGAAATAAAGAAATAATAAACCTAAATTCTTCCAGAGCATCAGATTCTTTTGACGTCATACGGCTAGCTCTGATGAACTGACCTTTCGGAATGTTAGAGATAACATGTTTAGGATGCCCACTGTTGTAATGAAGGTATCCATTATTAAAGGTCTTTTTCCTATGAATGGTACTGTGTAATCTCATGTCTTCAGCATCCCACCTTAAATTAATATCCAACAAATCTACATTAATGCCTTTACAACCAATGACAAACTTAATATACATTGAAACAGAATTAATATCTTTAAGAAACAAATCAATATTTAGATCCTTCTGATCTAAAATAAAAAACAAATCGTCAATAAAACGGCAATGGAACAAAATGTGATATTTGTCAAACAAGAATGGCATAAATTGACGCTCCCACATTGCCATTACTACATTTGCATATGCAGGAGCAGCTGGAGAACCCATAGCTGCTCCTTTTCTTTGCCTGTAATAAGTCTGTTCAAAAAGAAAGAAATTATTTTCTAAAATGATCTCTAAAAACCTGCATATCAAAGAAATTGTTCTTTGAGAGAAACCATTGTAATGCTTTGACAAAAAATTCTGCACTGCTTCGATTCCTAAATTCTGAGGAATACAGGTGTACAAAGACACCACATCTACTGTCAACATTATATGTTGTTTTGGATCGAAACAAAATGTTGAAAGAAATGTATTCAATTTTGTTAAAAAATGCCATGAATCACGTAAGAAAGAAGATTCATGGATAATAGTGGGACCAAGTAAAGCATCAATAACAAGAGCTAACCCTTCGGTGATCGAATGAGACGAAGAGACAATTGGTCTAAAAGGGGGATTCGCTAAAGATTTATGTGATTTAGGAATCCCGAAGAATATTCCTATACGTGGCTGTTCTATGACACAAAAATCATACAATTCACAGCTAATGTCACCCTCCATTAGGGCTTCATATAAATACGAATATATGGCATTTTGTCGTTTATGAATATCAAAAAGTGAAATTATTTCATATTCTTCTGTGTTGTTCAAAAGTTTCAAAACCCCTTCTATGTAGGACTCTATTGTCATAACAACGATGTTATTGCCCTTGTCACTTTTCATGAATCTCATCCTCGAGAAGATCTAATACATATAGCTACTGATGTATTTGATAGACGTATCAGTGATTTTTCACCAATTTTGAGTGCAACCATGGATAATATCAATACTTTGGTAGCCAAGCCTTGTAATAAGGCGACTAGTAGCATGGTTTGTACATTGGGTATGAATTCTGATATCAAGCACATCAAAAATATTTTAACAAAGAATTGGAGAGTCATCAGAGGTAATGCTGACATGTTTAGAGTTTTGGGTGAGAAACCATTTTTTGTTCAAAGAAATGACAACAACTTAAAGAAGATCTTAACACAAAGTAAGGGTTATAAATGTAGTACCAATACAACAAAGAAGGGAATGCACCGGTGCAATGACTGTAACATGTGTAGGTATATTTCGGTAGATCCTTATATTTCTGTTATGACTTCAGAAAGAATTTTTTCAGTACCTAGTTATGTTAACTGCCGTAGCTCGGGTATAATATATATAGCACTGTGCTCGTCATGTACCGCTTTTTATGTGGGTATGTCGACTAGGGAGCTAAGGACACGTATTAGGGAGCATTTATATTGTATTAAAATGAAAGATGAGAAAAATGCTCTTTTTAAGCATAGTGTGGTGTGCAAGAATTTTAGTAAATTTTTATTTTCTATTTTAGAAGTTTGTTATAAGGACATGAGGGAAGGGGATTTCAAGAACTTTTTATTACAGAGGGAAACCCAGTGGCAAATTAAATTAAAATCAGATCGCCCACCTGGACTGAATGAGTCCATAAATGTGAAATGTTTCCTTAAATATCAAAAGTTAAAAGTTGACAAAAGTAATGACTTTGTTTGTCTGCACATCACATAAAAAATGTTGTATATTTTTTCATTTTTTCATTATTTATATTGTTTCATTATGATTGTGTATGTTTTCTTAAATGGATAATTCATTAATTGAATGATTAGTTTTTATCATTGGATTGTCATTAGTGATGTATTTAAGGTTCAATTTTGTGTGTTTTTTCATTCTGATGAAGTCTATGGACGAAAGCGGAAAATAAAATTGTGTTACGCTATTTCTGGGGTGTTATTACAGCTGCTGTTGGCCTTTTGTGTTTTACAGGTACATATGGTTAATTTATATTTAACTGCACTATTGCTATGTACTGAACACATATTTTTGTAATTGCAAGGAGCAGTTGTATATTTTCAGTTCAGGTGGAGCACAAAATGCATTTTTGCCAGGTCTTTAAACTTTGTTGTACAGAATTGGGACAGCCTGTCACATTTTCACACATGCTGCTGACTCAAAATCTCTTTGGTCAGGTTTGTCCTCTTCCTGCAGAAGGCTTTGTGATGGAATGACCATTACCAACCAGGCATAAGAACTTATGCTGTTTTGCCCATTGGCTGTATTTATGGAAGAGCAGGACATTAGGCCTAGATGAGTCAGTGTATCTCCAGTCAAATAACATTGCAGTTGCAAGACCAACTGTTTGGTCAAATGAGGTTCAAGCAGTAATGCAGGTACTCTTTCTGCATTGCACAGGACTTGTTGGGTGACGGCACCGGGACTATCTATACCAGCTGTGCAAGTGGGAGGTTAACAAAATTACTGATTAAAATGTGCAGTGGATGTACAGGGGTCTACTTCTAAATTTTGAACTTTCAAAACATTAAATTGCTTATGGTCGAGACCATAAGATCAAAGTTTTGAAACTTTGAAATTTAAATAAATTTTTTTTTTGTGGGGAGGGGGGGAAAGCACCCCCTGCACCCCCACACCCCCTGCTAATTAAATAGACCAACTCCAAGATTGCACTACAGCGAGCAAAATGGTAAATGTACCATTCCATGCTTTGCGTCTATCCCCATTCAGACAATTTCAAAATTTCAGTCTTATGTTCTCAACCATAAGAAATTTGACATTTTGAAAGTTCAAAATTGAGAAATAGACTGCTTATGGTGCACTTCTGTGCCATTCTAGACATTTACATTTCAAAGTAGTGTTGCTCGCCTCCATTGCAACATGCTGTCACTTCTGTTCATAACCGGCTAAAATTTTGTGCAAGAGGCAAGCTCAGCAGGTGAGAAAAATAATGAACAGAGTAGAAACAAGTCTGTAACAAGAAGGTTTTCATTGGGCCATGGGTAAATTTCACTGGGGAGTTGCTTGTACTGTATATATTTTCCTCTGTTCCACAAGGCAGCAGTTTATCAGAGGGATGGGGTTCATAGGTCATAATGGTTTCTTGCAGTAGTATGTGGAATTGCATAGTTTCATAGTTTGCATCATAACCCAGATTCAGATTTGCAGTGTTTAGGTATAATTGTTATATAAAGCACCACTCTCTGCAGGAGTTCTGGCCTGTAAGATAAAACATTAGGTGGCTTTAACTTGCAGACATTTATGCATGAATTTTATTTTAGTATTCCTCTGCTCGTGGCCTACCGCTCCCTGGTTAGTTCAGTGCCATTTCTGCACACTTGCTCTGTTTTCCATCGTTTAGATGACATTACTTGCTGTATTTAACATAATATTTTGCTCCTGTTTCTGCTGTCTAGTGCCATACATGACAGAATAAAGTTTGTAAGTTCATATCTTCGTGTTGTCCTCCTGCTACTATTTTATCCTGTGCATCCACATCTAATTCACATTATAATGCTGGGCAGACTTCCCTCGGTTTTCTATTTTTTTTTCAGCTTCATCTTCTCTGGTATTGGTTTTCTGTCTGTCTTTCATCTTTTTTTTTAAGAGCTGTTCCATTAGTGAGATGTTTAACATTCTAATACCATGTGACTTTTCACTGAACTGTAATGTAAAAGGATGTTGTAGCTCGGGTATATAGCCTGTCCACACACTTGCTTGTATGCCTTCCAACTGTCTACATTATACATGGACAAATTCTGCCAGATCCTGCAGTGTGCTGTTTCAAAGAGTTCATTTAACTAACCATATGAGCTCACATTGTCCAAACAATTTTCACCTGAACTCTTAATTTATGGACTGTATTTGTATATCCCTTTTATCCCTATAAAAGCTTGAATTTAGGGCAGTTTTCCAGCCATGTGTACTAACCAATTTTCATGAATATTTGTTTGCATCTTTCTTCGAGTACTTGATGTGCTATACACACATTTTTTTCTTTGTGTTGTGGTTCTCAGATATAACCTCTCTTCATTCTTGACTTCCCCTCCATTGTAACTGTACAGCATTTTGTGGTGACCAGTGAACACTTATGAGTGAACTGACTTTTTATTCCCGTTTTACAATTTCAAAAAAGAAGAAAACCGGCAGTAACCACCACGTTGAACAGCTACAAAACTTTTATTTAAAATACAATTAAAAACACCGGAATGAGAGCTTTCGGGACCAAGCACTTCTTCAGATAACAAGCTCAAATAAAACTGCAGTTTTTTATAGCTCTTTAACTGCTAAGTAGTACTGCACACTCCTCTTTTTCAGTGCAGGTTGTAAAAGTATAACCCCATTTAAACCTGGGGTTTTATATGCTGCTAACTCAGTGATCCATTTTGTGTCATTTAACTGTTTAATTAACCAGATCACCTCCCCTTCTGTTCTTGTTCATGCATTGTATGACCATACATTTAAATTTATGTTTCTCATACTTAGAAATATGCTAGAAAAGTGCATTATGTTCATGTCTTAACCTAATTGATGACAAATGGTTCAAAATTCTATTTTTAACATGCAGTTTTTCCTATATAGAATGAGTTGCAACCCTGACAGACAGCCAGATAAACAATATTCTTTGTTTTACAATCTGCATACAAATCAAAACAATACTGCTTTCCTGATATAGGATGCCTGTATGATCCTGCTTCCTCAATGTACTCACATGCTTTTAGCTTCTACATTTTTGTGTATTTGTACGTTGTGTAGAGCTATTTCTGTTCCTACTTTTTTCTGTCTTCCCTTCATGACATAATAAATCTTTTAGATTTTTATTCCTTCTAAAGCCAAATAGTGGTCTCCCCCATCACCTTGCCTTTTCTTTTATCTGTTAACAGAACATTCCAGTTCTGTTTTATTATGTCGCATATTCCCCCTATGTTGTTACTATATGTTAACATTAATCTCGTATTATTCATCTGTGGGGGTCTAGGCTGACTAGATATTCCATCCTGTTGTCTGTGGGAAAACCAAGGTCTGGATCTATTGTTCCTGTGCTGTTTACTCATTGTAATGACATCTTTAACTAACTTTATTCTCACTATATCCCCTTAGCCAAGTTAAAGAGCAACCTTTGTCTATCTCTTGTTCAAAATGTGTGTCCTTTGTACATATATGTGAAATCCTGTCAACCACCCTTCTTATTATACTGTTAAAGGTGTATCAGAGGGTTTATTTGCAGTCACTAGGCTTTCTTTACTGGAACAGACGAAGTGAACAGTCACATAAGACTATGAAAAATATGACTTATTACTTCTAGAAACACACATCAGCAATTTGTAGTTCTACAGCTAAATTAGGTTTAGGTTTGGCTTATTTATTTATTGGCATTTGTTTACCGTGAACGTCCACTTGGCCAAGCAGAGCCCATTTTCAGTGGAGGCCCAGGGAGAAAAGTTCCACAAAAAGACATTTGAATATACAAAGAACCACAAAACACATACAAAGCACAGAGAAAAAATATCTTATACAGTGGCGCCTTTAGAATATGTAAACACACTTGATCAACTGTAAGTTGAAGATTGTAGTATGAGTAGATATAAAATGCTTAATCATGATTATAACTGAGGTTTGAGGTTAGAAAATACATTAAGAGGCTATTAGCCATGTTACAGGAGTTTATAGTATATAAGAGGAACAGTGGGGGGGGGGGGGGGGATAAAGGAAAGCACTGTTGCGAAATTGAAACTGCAAGGGTGAAAATAAAAAATGGAGGACATGAGAGAACGTTGCTAATAGTGAATGGTAAAGAGAGAGGCAGTGTGTATTAGGTAGTGTATTGGAGATGGACATAGTGAAGAATGTGAGTTAGAATAGGAGATTATGGGAATAAAGGGTTGGGAGGGTGGCCTAATGGTTAAGGTGTTTGCCTTACAAACACAAGGTGCAGGGTTTGAGTCTCACAAGGGATAATTGGCTAGGCTTAAAATGGCTCACAAGAGCAGTTAGCTTAGTACTAATCTATGAACCTATGAACAGGAGGGCATCAAAAACTAGGTTATGGAAGGAAGAGGCTTGGTGCAATTACATATCCAATTAGAGTGAAGGTGAGTGCACAGAGCTGCTTTTAAGGAAGCATGTTACTCAGGTTTCTCAAAAATGTTATTTTAAAGACAAATATGCATTCAGGATCTGTATTGCTGAGCTAGCCAGCAACTGTTGCAGTTTTACTGCCCAAATTGTCTACAAAATTCTATCATCATCCAGTGCTTCTCTGTTTTTGTATGTTCTAACTATTCAGGCTATCACTTTCTATTTAATTGGGTAAGTCTCTCTATCCTTTTCAGCCACGGCTTGACTTTCTTTTGTCAAGGATGTTAATACAGTAATGTTCTCAAGTTAATTCATTTCTGCCTGGATATTTAAGCATTACTGCTTTGTTGTTTTTTATGTTTAGTATAGCCCCATCTTTTCTGAAAGCCCTCCTCCTAACTAGGGAATATGGAGTGGGACTACTACTTTCACTCTGGTATTTTGTCTGAACTTCTCCTGAACTGTTACTTTATTTATGTCTGTATATTCATTTTATCCCCAGGCTTGTGTTGTAATGTTGCACGTCTCTCTTAGGTTCATAGGTTCATACTAGGCTATCTGCCCTAGGGCATTTATAAGCCTAGCCAGAGTATGTTTGGCTTTCGCCACCCATTTTAAATTAATTTTGCTATGCCCTTTTTCGAGGTTAGTATACTGTGCCTCCTGTCTAACAGTGACACAGAAGTGATACCCGGGGTAAACCTATGATCTCCCATCCACTCATCAAGATTCCTCTTGAAGAGAGTCAATGAGGGACTCTGCCTAACCTGGACTGGGATTTTATTCCATAGTGAAGGGAGCCTCTGGGTTATGAATCTGTCCCTCCAGCATGTCCTATTTATTTCAGTGCTGAGGTTCAAGTCTCTCGGCGTGTAGCTCGATGGGATTGGATTTTTGAGGTGCAGCATGTCCCTTAATTCGGGTTGGACATGGCCTTATACGTCAGGCACAGGTCACCTCTGAGCAGGCGGTATGCCACTGAGTAGAGCTGGAGTTTCTTTAACCGGGCAGCATATGGCATCTGTTTGAGCCCTTTGATCCTCTTGGTGAGGTACTTTTGGGGTCTTTCCAGTTGCTGCAGGTGTTTGGTAAGGTACATCCCAAAAGGGGCATTGTACTCGATTATGGGCCTGATGAGGGATGAGTAAAGAGGCACGATGACCTCTCCTAATCTAGATGTGAATCCCTTCATGATTAGGTGGGCTATATAAAATGTTTTTCTAACCACTTTGGCCACGTGGTTGTCGAGAGATTGCTATCAACTTGGGTCCCCAGGTCCCTAATGACTTCTTCTGTACTTAATGGATTACCACCTATGTGGTAGTTTGTGGGCACTTTGTTTTTGCCAAAGGGGATGACTGTACACTTTTTGGCGTTTAGCTTGAGGCCATGGCTCTGGCACCAGTTGTCTGTTTCTATGAGGCCCTTTTGGAGGATGCTTGTGTCGGCTGGAGAGTCGATTATGGCGCCCAGTTTGCAGTCATCTGCGAACTTGGTCAGCCACAGTCCTTCCGTGTTGGCCTGTACCTCCAAAAAATATATACCAAACAAGAGAGGTCCCAGGACTGAGCCTTGTGGGACGCCACTTGTAACTGGTTTGGAGTCTGACATGGCTCCAGCAATTCTAACCGTGTGGGTTCTGTCCTTGAGCCAGTTTGCAACCCATCTAGTGACATAGGGGTTTATGTTTAAGCTGGTGAGCTTATCTATAATGCCTGAGTGGGGTATTGTATCGAAGGCTTTTGCAAGGTCCAGATAGGCTGTGTGGACCACCTTCCCTTCGTCAATGGCCTTGGTGACTGTTTCAAAGAAGTCAACCAGGTTTAAGAGGCAGGATCTGCCCTTAACAAAGCCAAACTGGGTAGGATCCAGTGTCTGTAGGTCCCCAATATCTTTATTTATGAGGTCCATGATGATCCTTTTCATAGCTTTGCAGATTTATTAGTTCTATTGTATAACTCTGTACCCAGTGTGTACGTATGCACACACACACACACACACACACACACACACACAGATATATATATATATATATATATATATATATATATATATATATATGTGTGTGTGTGTGTGTGTCTGTGTGTGTGTGTGTACTGCCAGTAAAAGCAGAGGTAAAGTATTCCACAACAAAGAAACATTTAAGGTGTAAAATACTTTTCATGAAATCGAAGGGATACTATACTGTTTCAGCTTGCTCTGTTAACTTCACTTGTTCAGTTTAGTATGGACTGTGTTTTGCCCTCTGGAATGTGCATTTGGCAAATAACATATTTAAATCTTTCCCAAAGCAGTTCAGGAGACTGGAAGCAGGTAGGTTCCCTCTGCTGCTTCCTTGGAAGACCTACTGCACTCCTCATCCGGACACTCAAGAGTACAGTATTCTGTTTTACATGAACCTCCTCTTGCTGTTGATGTGACCCTCTCCCATTTTCTTGCCAAAACTATTCTTTGTAATGGAGTCCATGCAAGCAAAAGTGTGATCTGATCGTGCAATTAAAGCAGTTTTTTGTGGATTAAAAATAACTTCTTAAAATTAGGGATAGTGACCATTGTACTAAAATTAATGTAGAATGCATTCCGGTACTGGGGGAAAACAGGGGAGCAGTTGTGCTGCTATATTGGTGAAAACTTTCTGGAAGTATTGCAGTCATTCATGGTGCCCTAGAATGTGGAACAGAGCACGTCAGAATGACCAAAGGACTGACTAAGAAGTAGGTTGGACACAGACATGCAGAGATTGCTTCGGAATTCTTTGGGAAGGTTGTTCTGTAGTTGAGGTCTTGGGATATATGAATCGGCATTTAAAACTAAAAACACATATCTGACCTCCAAGGATGATTATGTTTCAACATATGCATGTGTGTGTGTCTGTCAGTGGCTTGGTAAGTCGCAGACTTGTCTTTTGGTGCTGGAGAGATTGTAGGTTCTATTCTCACATTCTGTGGTTAGATTCATTTTCTATTCCTATGGATTCAGTACAAGCATCTGAGGTAATCCCCACAATCGGAAATAGCTTGTGGTCTTTGTCTTGGTAAGAAAGAGTGACCAATGGAATTGTAGGTTATTTTCTATGACAAAAGGAGGAAAAACTTTGGTATATTTGACTTGGTGAAGATTAGATACCTACAAGATTTACAAGAATTATTGCTGTCTCTGCCTGAATTCATAGGTGACACGTCATCCTTCCTCAGCATGCAGGAGGCATCCCATGTGTAACATTTTTACATCTGTGGCCCTGGACATGAGGAAATTTAATGTTATGTCTTGATAGTGGGTATAATAGCCACTGATTGTCCATCTACTCACAACTGTCTGTCTTTTCTGATGTTGACCCCTGTGTGATACTCTGTAGACCTTGCTGTGATCTTAACATAGTTTGTTACCTTTAATGGAGTTTTCTGCTGGTAATGCTATGGGTATCCACAACTGACTGGGAAGCTGACAAACTTTTCATCTGCCATATTCTGAATAAATGGCTGTGACTTGGGGGGGGGGCTGGGAACTATGATGGCAATCAAGACTGGTTTGACTGGTAGTTAAGGTGTTTAAGGTGTTTAAGGGATATAATTAAAACAAAAACAGTAATTGCCTGTTTGTCTCAGGCTTCATTTATATGTCATATTTGCTATCTGCTAATCATTCTGACAGACTTGGTAGATATTTTGTAATTTTTATTAACTGCGTATGTGTGTGTATATATATTTTTAGATTCCTAAGGGCATATGTAGAGTTGTTTTCCAGAGGTGCTGTTAGCAGTTGTGCTTGTACCTTTTTTCTTCCTCATTGGTTGGGATTTTATATATTTATTTATTCTTTGTTGATTGGGGTAGAACACTGAAGCTACAAGAACCATTTTAAGGCTCGGCCTGGATGACTGTTGGTAAAATCAACTACTCCTGTCTATTCTTCCTGCAATTTCTTGCCCCCAGATAACTGTCACTACCTCCTTGCCGTACTCCACCCCCCTTCCATCATTTCCTGTCACACTCTAACGCATAAGTAATTGCTACTACGACCTCTCTTGACCTATATTAGAAACTCTCCTGCTTTTTTCTCTCCTTCTACCCACCTCCCTTTTACTTACCTCCTATTAAAATTGCCTCATCTGCCAAATTATCCCTTTCTTCTACAGCAACTCACCTGTTTGACCTAATTCTGTTAAGCCTTACTTGTGTGTACTATAATTTTACTGGCATAACCAAACAGAATTAATTACTTGCTTTCAATTTTCTTGTTAGTTGTATAACTTGGATGAATGTGTTACTTGTGTAGTTTGTACTGCAACATTTAATTTGTACTTTGAAATTTCTTCTTGTGTATTTTGTACTGTGGAGCTTTTCTCCCTGTCCCTCTGCTGAAAAAGGGTGCAAGCTCAGTCAGACTATCCCTGTCAGCAAATGTCAATAAATAAATAAATAAAATGAAAGTAAAGGTGAAGGTAAACCAAAGTAGTAGTAAATATTTCTACCAATGGTAAATACAATGAAAGTAGAAGTAAGTTATGACTACATTAACATTAGCAAGGTTCACATTAAGTCCAAAATATGTGTTTAGTATATGTACAAAGGAGTACTTTTAATAAAATAGGTGAAAATGGTGGTGGGGGGGGGGGGGGGTAGTGAGGAAGGTTAATTGGGACTATAGGAGGGGCTAATTTAAGGATGAGATGAAATAAGGAGGAAGTTAACAAAACCCTATCCCATATCTAACATACAAGTGTCTCTGATGGTGCAGAGTTGTTTCTTATTGATGAAGGGATATGACACTAGCAGGCTGGTGGTCTTTTCGGGTAATACATTGGGGTGTAAAGCATTTGCATGATGCTTCCTTGTATAGTTTTTTTTAAGGTCTAGCCTTAATTTATTGAATACTAACGTGGGTCAAAGTTCTTTGAGAGAGACTGAGACATCTGAGGAGCCATTATTGAAAAGCTGTGATCAGTAGACTGGAGTTTGTTTCATGGGATGGTGAGAGTGAGGCTGGATTGTAATCTTGTTATATGGGGAGTCAGGTTGCAGTGTTTCATTGTGTATTAGTCTGTATGTCAGAGAGGCCAGGAATAATGTGCATTTTTGTTTCATGAGAAGCCATTTGACTCTGATTAGGACTGTGTAGTGATGCCCTTTTTTGGGAGTGGGCAAGGGTGATGATCCTACAAATGTAACTTGTAGCGGTTTGGAGGAGGTTTGGATTTTTCCTGGGTGTGCCTTTAGGACTCCTTTTTCTTATTGCCTTTCTGCTGACAGGTGCAAGGAAGTGCGAGTTTTTTAGCTCTGAATTGAAGGGTGTGGATTTGGACTTTGTCATAATGATGTGGTGCTGCATGTCTAGACACTGGTGTAGGCAGATACCCAATTATTTAAAGAGAGGGTAGTTTTTAAATGGTCCTTTCAGTTGTGTAAGACTGTCCAGTTTGTTAGGACTCCAGAGAGTTTTTTTTTTTCCGGAGGCAAAGATGATGGCTTTGGTTTTATTTGTATTAGGCATGAGGTTGTTAAATGGGAATCACCAAGAGGGCGGTGAAGTCATTGTCCAAAAGTCTTTTAATGGTGGAATTTGATGCATCAGACTTGTAGACAGCCAATGTATCTGGGAGGTTTGCTGGTAAGTTGTTTATGAAAATAGAGAGTAGTCTGGATGCAAGATTGGATTCCTGGGATATGCCTTTGGAAGTGGTAGCTAGGTTGGATGATTTCTTACCTGTGTTGGCTTTGAATTCCCTATTGGGAAGGAAGCTTATAAACCCTGATTTTGAGTTTGAGCTGATGCCAGCAGAGATTGGGGAGTGAAGCAGGAATTCATGGTCTACAGGAGCAAAGGCTTTGGTTACAATTTTATGTTTTATTTATCTGCTCTTTGTTGAGTGGGGAAGTAGTTCTCTGAACACAGCTCTAATTTGAAGGCCTTTGTCTAGCTTTCGTAGGATGTCTTCTGCCAGTGTATGTATGACTGACATAGTGTGAAGTCTCGACCAGAATCCATATTGGTGTGCTAGAATGCTATGTATTTTAACATAGTTAATTGAAACATTTTACAGGGGCCTTTTTAGGCTTTGAACTTTTAGGGTGGGTCTGATGGTAAGTAGTTTCCATTCTGGAGGAACATGAAGTTTTGAGCGAGGCAAAGGTTGTAGAGATGTTAGAGTGGGTGTAGAACTAGTCTTTACATACTAATAAAATCATCAACCCCTATAGGTGCATATGTTGAGATTTGGGAATATGTTGTTACTCTCTCTCTCTTATATTTATAAGTAGAAGGATTGGGGTATAGGGAACAGGGTCTGGGGGGTTTGCTGGCTTTATGTAGGGGTGTCTATATTGGGGGTGCTACAGAATTTTGTCAGGGAGTCTTTTCAGTGGAGTGATCCTGAGGTATGGTACAGAGTTGAGTGTTGTCTTTAGTGAATAATATTACAGGCATGACCACTCATAGTCTCCAGAATTCTTTTTGGTATGTTTTGACAGTTATGTTATTGTAGAGAATTTTCTGTGTCTTCTGGTGGCGTTTTTGGCTGTGTTGCTTAGTTGTATAAATCTGTTTTGGTTTTCTGGGGCTGGGTTTTAATTCCATTAATTTCATGTTTTTTTTCTTGTAGTTTGTACAGACATTTTTAGATTGTGGCAAAGCACTTATTTTCTTAGTGGAGTAGTATGTCTGATAAGGTTGTTGCGATGGTGACAGGGTCATGAAGAAGGTATTGAACTTCCACTGGTTCTGTTTAGTTTGACTTCAAGGACTGTGATGTTTTTTTTTCTGTATTTTTAGATCTGAATGATAATGAAATGGGTAATTTGTAAACAGAAGCTGATAGGTTGAAGGATATGGCGCATATGTTGCTATGGCTAGGGGTAAGAATTTCGATGTTTGAGATTAGTGTGAGGCAGTTTGTGATGTGAAGGCCTGTAAATCTGTTACTAGTAACGAAGTTTGAACTGGTGGTCTCAGAAATTAGCTGTGTCAGTCTGAAATTGATAAATATGATAACATGTCAGACATACTTTATTGGGCCGTAGAAGATTTATGTTGAAATTTCCAAAGATGATAAAGTTTCTTTGTGAATTTGGTGGATTGGAGGGCTTGGTTTAGCAGAGCTTGAAATTTGGTAGTGTTAGACGGTGGGTGGAGGTGATCTAGGATAATTGCGAAGGAAGAGTTTATAATTTTAAGTTTTGTGGCTAACCAGTTGACATGGTGATCATTGTTGGACATGCAGCATTTCTCCTAGGATGAAGTGTTCGCCCTCCTTGTCTTGTGCCTGGTCTTGCATTGAAAATAATCTGCAGTTTGGGAAATATTTTAGTCATTGCTTGCTTAGTTTTCAGCTTTATGCTGTGCTCCATCCACATTTAGTACCATTTCTTGCACTGTTGTGCTCCATTGTAGAGTAACCATTTCTGCCATATTTTAAAAAGCCAACCTTAAGTGCAGTTTTCTGCATTACTTCTGGTGTTTTATTGCTTCAGCCTCCCAACCATGTTTATTGTAGGTTTGTAGTTGCTGTGTTTGTGTAGCTTTGTATGATTCATCCCTGCTTGTGTTGCTGTCTTGTGACAGTTACTAGTTGGAAGATGAGCTTTGAATTTTTCTGCTTGTAGTGGTATTTATTTGCATGACTTTCATTGCTTTGTCTTTTATTTCCTTGACCTGGGAAGGCAGTGTGACATTTCGACTAGAATGAAATGGATACAATTTTTCGGACAAATCTCGTCTGTACCTTTTGAAATCCCAACAGAAATAGCTCTTCCATAGTACTGTGGTAACCATATTTACAGATCACATCCTTCTTGTATATTTTAAAATGAAACCATGCTAGGGCTGGTGGTTTCTTGGTATATCAGTTTCATTTTTGATTCTGGCTTTTGAATACTTTCTGCAGATTTGAATCTTCTCTTTCATATGATGATTTCTGTACTACATAACACGTATTGTATTTGTGTGGAGGCTGGAGTTGTCATGATTATATTGTAATGCCAACTTAATATGCAAGATACTGAATTTCTGTGTATAATTTTACCATCTCAAGTCTTTTAAGTTCCCTTTTTCACTTTGCATGATCGGTGTTTTGTTATATATATGAATACCACTGTTGCCAGGTATTTCTTGGTTCTCCGGCTGGTGTCCCTTATAGGCAAAGTTTGCATGTCTTTGGTTTGTCTCCATAGGTTTCCAGCTGGTGTACCTTAGCAGAGTTTGCATGTCTTCCCTTTTGCGTCCATATGTTCCCAGCTGATGTACCTACTTGGCAGAGTTTACATGTCTTCCATTTGTCTCAATGGGTTATTACCAAAAGCTGTCATTTCTTTATACATCCCTAAATGTATCAGTAATGAAACACTGATGCTTAAATTGCTCAGTTTGTGTGCATGCTTGTGTCCTGTGATGGGCTGACATCCTGTCCAGAATTGATACTTAAATTATGCATGTTGCTTTTTAGATAGGATTTTGCGCCCCACAATCCCTGAATTAAATATGGATTGATACTGGCATTAATACCCCCCAGCAGTATCCATCACCTCGTGTCTTGCTTGCTGGAGTGAATTACTAAGTATTGTATTGCACTGTCAGTTTTCTTACTGTTCACTGCCTGTCTGTAGTGCCAGTAGAACTTTCTATTTTTGTGATTTATTAGCTGATATTTGTTACAGTTCCCTGGGCCTGAGTAGAGGTAGTAGCAGAATAGCGATGCAGCAAACTTACAAGTATGGGATTAAGTGGGTGCAGAGCATTTCAGTGTGGGACCGTAAGAATAACGTGTGTTTCTCGAGGCACAATTGTCCACTGAATGGTAGCAGTTTGCATTCTTCAATATACAAGTAAACATTCACAAAAAATATACACTTTACAATTCAGTTAGATCTAAAACTGTCCCAGACTTTGCATTTAGTTTAACACCCAAATTAGTAGGTAGTTTTGTAGTTCACAAAAGATTTATGCATGTTTATAGAATGCTCCACACCTGTGGTCACCCCCTCGTTGGTCAGGTGTGACCATAAGCTAATCACCCTTGAAATCCACATCCCCCCAGTAAGGAAAAGCCAACTTCATGCTACTTAAGTCAGAAGTGACAAACTTCATGACACCCATGCAGAAGGGAACTGAAAGTTCGACTCCTGAATCCTACACTAAGGCACTGTACGAGCACATTTACTCGTGCATGAATCGTGCCATCCCAAATAGAACCAAGACGCTGTCCTCCAAAAAAAGGAAGCCAATCTGGTGGTCCCTTGCCATAAACAAACTTTACAACAAAAGGAAGAAACTGTTGCAGAAAAGAGGAAAATCCTGAGATGCAAAAAACGCCCTTACCAGCCTCCGTAAGAAGCCGAGATCCTTCATAAAATTCTCCAAAGCTAGTTACGAAAATAAAATTGCCAAAGATTCCAAAGAGAACCACAAGGCAATCTATAGCTATGTCAAGAATGTAAATGGCAATGCTCAGATCTGCTCTGAGCTACAACAAAATGGCATTAAATGTACTGATCCCAAGGATATTGCTAGTATCCTGGCAGATCGATTCAGTGCCAACTTCACCCCCCTCACCCCCTAAATGGCCCGTCTCAATACCAAAGGATTGCCAAATTTCGGTAATAATGACCACACAGGTAAAAACTGCACTCTTCAAAGGTAAGAATACAGCATCCATGAGACCAGACGACATCCCGGGCTGTGTTCTACATGAACTACAAAATGAATTGGCACCTCACCAAAGTATCATGTTTAGTCATAGCCTCAGGCTTTGTGCCCACTGAGTGGCGCACAGCTACAGTTATCCCACTCCCCAAGGGGGGATCCACCTTGGATCCTGGGAACTACCGCCCCATTAGTCTGACGATACTGATCTGCAAGGCCATGGAACTTATAAACAAAGACATTGGCAACCTTCAAACACTGGACCCCACCCAGTTTGGGTTCATGAAGAGCCGTTCTTGTCTCCTGAACCTGATTTACTTCTTTGAATCAGTCTCCTGAGGTGTGGAC